>NW_015505651.1:800978-829537 GCF_001515645.1 Sinocyclocheilus grahami
GTGTTAGAACGAGCCGTTTTAGGTAGGCGTGGCTGACTCTTAACTTTTATAAAGAATATCTCTTTGGATTTGAGACTTTAGTCTTTGCAACTTTACAGCTCTTCAGCTCTTCTCAAGAGCTTGTAACACTCCAAAGAGAAAGGAAAAATTGAAATCGCATCATATGACCCCTTTAAAATAATAAAATAATAAAAGATCACTTATTCTGTTATATATTTTATACAAGTTCAGGTCAGAATAAGTATGTTGTTTCGTTGATGGATCATTATTTCACCCTTATTTTGACATTTTATTTTCACAAAAGTTATTTGAAATACTGAAGTAGACACTTTACTTGCATTTAAAATCTGTCTATCTATCTATCTATCTATCTATCTATACAAACACACACACACACAATAGCAATTCAGAGATCTCCTTTTGTGTTTGACAGAAGAAAAGTTCACATGAAAAGGCCACATTTTTTATTTTGGAGAGAATTTTTATAAATCTGGCTTGCATTAAAAGGTACCAATTTTTTAATGAATGTGAGAGTCTCAACAATTTAGAAAAGGATTAAATAATCTAATAAGCCTACAAACCTCACATTACAGTGCATTTCTCACACCATTCCTACAGCGAAGCATCGTGCTTTCGTTGATATTTCTCTGCGGCACAGACTGGAAATCTCTTAAAGAAAGAAGAAAAAATGATTGGAACTGAAAAAAGAAAAAAGCTGGAGGAAACCGTGCTGAGCGCTGGGAGCTGGAGGATGATTCTCCTTTCAACACAACAGTAAACCAAAACATACAGCCAAAACCACACTGAAGTGGCTTCAGACCAGGAGGTTAATGTCCAGGAGAGGCCCAGACTAATCTCAATCCAACTAAGCATCTGTGGAACTGACTTATTCATATTCAGTTACTTTGTTTTTGACTTAATTTGGTGGCGTTTTTCTTGTACGGTAGCATTGATGTCGATGAGTGGGAAAACTCCCAGAGAAATCCTCATGTACACACAACAAATAGCTAAGACGCTTTATAGGCACTGTATGGCTAACAGATTTGTGCCGTTGGTTTTAGGGTGACTGGTAGTGCCGGTGCGGATCACAGACTCAAGAGATTTAGGATCAAACATGCAAGCCCTACTCCACACTGCTCAAAAATTTGGGCGGCGTTATGCAAATCTTCCCACATAGTGATGTAGACATGTGGGGGGGTGTTAGAACGAGCCGTTTTAGGTAGGCGTGGCTGACTCTTAACTTTTATAAAGAATATCTCTTTGGATTTGAGACTTTAGTCTTTGCAACTTTACAGCTCTTCTTTATGCACCAAGAGCTTGTAACACTCCAAAGAGAAAGGAAAAATTGAAATCGCATCATATGACCCCTTTAAAATAATAAAATGTAGTATGATCACTTATTCTGTTATATATTTTATACAAGTTCAGGTCAGAATAAGTATGTTGTTTCGTTGATGGATCATTATTTCACCCTTATTTTGACATTTTATTTTCACAAAAGTTATTTGAAATACTGAAGTAGACACTTTACTTGCATTTAAAATCTGTCTATCTATCTATCTATCTATCTATCTATACAAACACACACACACACAATAGCAATTCAGAGATCTCCTTTTGTGTTTGACAGAAGAAAAGTTCACATGAAAAGGCCACATTTTTTATTTTGGAGAGAATTTTTATAAATCTGGCTTGCATTAAAAGGTACCAATTTTTTAATGAATGTGAGAGTCTCAACAATTTAGAAAAGGATTAAATAATCTAATAAGCCTACAAACCTCACATTACAGTGCATTTCTCACACCATTCCTACAGCGAAGCATCGTGCTTTCGTTGATATTTCTCTGCGGCACAGACTGGAAATCTCTTAAAGAAAGAAGAAAAAATGATTGGAACTGAAAAAAGAAAAAAGCTGGAGGAAACCGTGCTGAGCGCTGGGAGCTGGAGGATGATTCTCCTTTCAACACAACAGTAAACCAAAACATACAGCCAAAACCACACTGAAGTGGCTTCAGACCAGGAGGTTAATGTCCAGGAGAGGCCCAGACTAATCTCAATCCAACTAAGCATCTGTGGAACTGACTTATTCATATTCAGTTACTTTGTTTTTGACTTAATTTGGTGGCGTTTTTCTTGTACGGTAGCATTGATGTCGATGAGTGGGAAAACTCCCAGAGAAATCCTCATGTACACACAACAAATAGCTAAGACGCTTTATAGGCACTGTATGGCTAACAGATTTGTGCCGTTGGTTTTAGGGTGACTGGTAGTGCCGGTGCGGATCACAGACTCAAGAGATTTAGGATCAAACATGCGGCTGCCACAAAATACAAGTATTTTCCATAATGTACTGTGAAATAAAGTAATTTCTCAATGAATGGTGTCCATGCGTGTGGGGGGGGGGTTCTCAGGCCTGTGTAAGCCGCTCAACATTCCTGTGGTATTTATGGCACCGTCTTACTCTGATGAGTGTGTCACAGGTCAAGAAATAACAGAGGCAGAAGCAGCCGTCTGCACACATTCACACGCATACGAAGCTTTCAGGACGATCTGTTTGTGCTTCTCTGGAAACTCCACTCACATGAGTGTGTGAGAGAGACAACAGTGAGCGACCTGTGAAGAAGACATGTGCGAGTCAATTGCGCCACCTGCTGTCTCTTTAACACACTTTACGCTCCTGATTGAGGCCCACATGTGTAGGTTAACCTTCAATTATCTCTGCGGGAGGGGAACTAGCCATTTTGTGTAGTAAAACAGTTAACACCAGAGCAGTAAGATATTTGTCTAAATTATAGAGGAGGCCGGGGCTAGTTGTCACAAGGGGTGTATTTAAGGTTTTGAGTTGGTTTAATTGCACAAATGTTTGTTTTCTCGATAGCAGTGGCTCCTGGGGTGCTTTCAAACACCTGGAGTCGTAAATTAGGATTTTATTGAAATCTGTTCTTTTAACAAAATTTTCAGAATATTGATCTTTTTAAAAAAAAAAAATTGTTACATAATTACACATACGGCAAAAATAATATATATATATATATATACATGTATTTTAAAAATTACATATGTTTTTTTTTTAAATGTGAATGTATTTTCTTGGATTGAAATAAATTATTATATTGTTAAATGCTTATATATATATATATATATATATATACAAAAAAAGTGGCCAAACATATATTGGTATAAAATAAATATATAGCACGTTTATTTTTTGGCCATTATCATAAACCTAAAACACCTTGAAATACATTAGTAGAAATTGTCACATATGTTTTGTATGTTTAGAATTTTATACAATTCATTAATTACAATAAAACTTTATTGTACAATGGTTGAAAAAATAAAATATAGATATGACATAGAATATCTTTTTTTACTTTAAATAGTATGTGCATATATTATGATATTTAATGTATATTAAAAAAAAGGTATTTTGGTATATATATATTTTGACTGCAGGTTTGTGATAGCTTACCCCATGTACTGTGACAACATGCCCCGCTATAGACATGACTTGCATTAAACATATCTCTCTCTTTTTTGACAATATTGTTAAAAATGATATTTGTTAACCTGTGTCCAAATATAGAAATTTCTAGAAATATTGAGTGTTTAGATGATCCATGATTTCATTATTAACTTCAATAAACTTACAAGAAAAAGTGCTGAAAATAATTAAGCAGACGTTTGATTAAAGTGTGGAAATGAAAACACAACTGTGCGAGGAACCTCATTTTAATTTCATCAATAATTATTGATGTATTAATTTATGAGGATATGAATTCAATTAAAAGTTTGCTGGGTTTGTTATATAATATCTTGTTTAATGTTGTGATGCGAAACTTATTTTCAGTCGTTTCAAAATGCAGGTATACGTGCATAAAAAATCATTCTTTATTTTTTTTAGCTGTTTTATATACTACTATTTACATTACTTTCATCTAATATTATGAACCTGAATATTAGCCTGCTATATTCTAGTAGCAGCTTACAAAATTGTATTTTTGTTTCATATCATGAATTGTATAAATCAGTAGCATATATAATGTCCATTATATATCATGGCAATAGGGGGCAGTGCAGCCTGTTAAATGTTTTCTTCATTCAGCAGAATATGATTCATGCGTGCATAAAATCTAATTTTCATAACTGCATATGCTAAATTACATGAAAATACAAACTGGCGTGATTATGCCGATAGATAGGAATTCTTAATGACCTATGAAGAAAATAGACGGCAGCTATGACAACCAATAAACCTCTTAAATCGAGAGCAAATGAAACATTTTAATCGTTTAAGGGAGGTTTGAGTCACACGTGTGGACAGTCGACACGCGCTGAATTATTCTGGTCGCCTTGGAGACCCGGACGCGCGGGGGATTCTGGGAAGTGGAGTTTCAAGGCAGATAAATAAAGACGCATCAAAGGGGGCAGAGAAGATGGTGCTTTCCACAAATAAGGAACTCTTTAGTTTCATGACATTAGAGGCACAAATATTAAGATGTTTAGGCCATATTTTGGAACCTATTCAGGAAAAGTGAGCATCCAAATACACAATATACATACTCAAAAACACAGACACTGCCTTAGAATACACAGTGATCATATTTGGGAGAAAAAGCATAAAAATTAGACATTTGCAGGTATGTCATATACAGTACCGTTTAAAATATTGGGTTGGAAAGATTGTTGTTAACAAGTCTTTTATGCTTACTAAGGCTACATTTATTTGATCAAAAATACAGCAAAAATGTGAAATCATATTACCTTTTAAAATAACTGTTTTCTATGTAAATATATTGTCAAATGTAATGTATTTCTGTGATACGCAGCTGAATTTTCAGCATCATTCCTCCAGTCTTCAGTGTCACATGATCTTCAGAAATCTTTCTGTTTTTTTCCCCGTTTATTATCAATGCTTCATATTTTTATGGAAACCGTAACATATCAGAATCATTTGATGAATAAAAAGTTCAAAAGAACAGCATTTATTTGAAATATAAATCTTTTGTAACAAGTCTTTACTGCCACTTTTGATTAAGTTAATGCGCCCTAAATGAACGGTATTTATTTCTTTTCTTTTCTTTTTTACTGTCTGATTCCAAGCTTTTGAACAGTATAGGCTTTTTTTGTACACCAAAAGGTATATTTTACTCCTAACTACCACAAAAAGTTCCCTGGACAGTCTAAAATCTGTCAGATATACAGCATCCAGACATTCCCTCTGCAAATGACTCAAAAAGTGCTTTATTATATTTATGCCCTGGTGATATCACCATTGTGGCACAGCAGAAAGCGCACAAGTGTGGCAGAAAGAGTCTGCTCAATGATTCCTGCGACTCTCATCCTCTTGACGGATCAGTCCTCATTATAGCCCGAATAAACACGGAAAGCTCTCTCTAGAGCAGATCTGAGAGCATCACCGTCAGTCTGAACAGCATTTACTCTAAACTGTTTAATCTTCGTCAATCTACAAGGCAAGGGAATAAAGCTTTGACAGAGTTTCACCTGTAGCTGAAACACCTGATATCCTGCAGCCCAGTCCATCCACTGTTTGAATCAGCTAGTGTTTGGGTGATTTTTAGTGGCTACATGAAATCTGTACTCAGTCCATGCAGGTGTCACTCTCAGAACAAAAGGTCCAAAAGCTGTCAGTAGGGCAGTACCTTTTCAAAAAGTACACCTTTGTACCTTATTTACCCCTCAAGAGTGCATTTTAGTACCTTAAATGTACATACTTGTACCTACAGTGTTCATATTAGTACATAAATGGTACATATTAGTAACTTTTAAGAAAAGGCACCACACCAACTTTTGTACCTTTTTATCCGAGAGTGCATAGAGGATCACATTACATCTTAGCATTCAGAAAGCGCACAAGTGTGACAGAAAGAGTCTGCTCAATGATTCCTGCGACTCTCATCCTCTTGACGGATCAGTCCTCATTATAGAGCAGATCTGAGAGCATCACCGTCAGTCTGAACAGCATTTACTCTAAACTGTTTAATCTTCGTCAATCTACAAGGCAAGGGAATAAAGCTTTGACAGAGTTTCACCTGTAGCTGAAACACCTGATATCCTGCAGCCCAGTCCATCCACTGTTTGAATCAGCTAGTGTTTGGGTGATTTTTAGTGGCTACATGAAATCTGTACTCAGTCCATGCAGGTGTCACTCTCAGAACAAAAGGTCCAAAAGCTGTCAGTAGGGCAGTACCTTTTCAAAAAGTACACCTTTGTACCTTATTTACCCCTCAAGAGTGCATTTTAGTACCTTAAATGTACATACTTGTACCTACAGTGTTCATATTAGTACATAAATGGTACATATTAGTAACTTTTAAGAAAAGGCACCACACCAACTTTTGTACCTTTTTATCCGAGAGTGCATAGAGGATCACATTACATCTTAGCATTTCAAACTTCTTTTTGCCAACGTTTGCTTGTGAAGTGTTTGTGCATCTTTGTTTGCAATAAATGACACTTGCTTTGTTGTTTTGCCTCTAATGCAATGACATTTTTCAGAGTGACTCCTACTGTAAAAAGTATGCATGTTCACATGTGTATGCTCTTACCATGTCCAATTCACTTTGATAGGTTCATCTTCAAAGATGATCCAAATATTAAGTGAGTTGGATCGACATCTTACCTTTGTACGATCTCTCTTGGATGGATATCCTCAGCACTGCATCAGATGGCTGTTTTATTAAGAGCAAATAATGCCGAATATCACTTGAACTCACGAGCAATGATTAAACAGAAGCGGATTTTGGGATTGGGGGCTCAAAACACATGCATAAACTTTGAGTCACACAGACTGTAGTAACCGCGCACACACACACATCATGAATTAAGGCAACTGTTGGTGGTCCACCAGGCACAGTATGAATGTCACCCACAAGACTAATGGAAGTGTCTCCCATACACACACACACTGCAGCAAAACACAAGACAAATCACATCAAAAGCTATACTGCACGAGGCCTGCAACCACTGCAGATGATCGATTATTAAACTTCTTCATCGGTTTCCCTCTCAGAGCTGTAATTCATCCCGATAAGTGAGCTGTTTTGCTTTTGTTTTCCGAGCACAGTCTCCATGCACACTGCAAATTGGAGCGTTTACTACATTTGGTATCTCATTGGCCTCTGCCAAGGACAGAAAACATTGTGTTTAACTTTGGTCTCAAAGAACTCCCTGATTCACTCCAGCTTGGGTCATATTTTTAATGATGAATACACCCCCCACTCACAGAAGGCTGAAGTGCTCCGCCAGTCTGACGGCTGTGTGTTTTGAGGGCTAGTTTGTCGGGGATTGGCTTTCACACACACAGGCTGAAAGGGTTACTGTTCAATCTATTCTGCGCTCGCCAGAGTGCGCGGCCGAGTGGCGCCGGCGCGTCACACACACACACACACACACACACACACACACACACACACTCTCTCTCTCAGTCTCCTCCAAAAAGCTCTAGACATCATCAAGAAACAGAGCTGACAACTGCCCCCACCCTGCGCCAAAACACAGCACCAGCAGTGTGTATCGGTCACAATAACCTCGGCAATAACACGCACACACATGCGCTTTCGCTCCGCTGCGATCCGCGTAATGACAGGCGCGATTGACGCGCGTCTGCGGACTGTGAAGTCACGTTTTTACGAGTCTCGCATCTCTCGCACTCGCAGACAGCATGTTTGCGGACTAATTAACAGTCTGGTACCGTCAGCATCAGTTCACAGGCATTGTAGAGGGTTGCAGTGTTTCTCACGCCGAGACTTTTGGACAAGAATCGGGCTCAGATTTCTGTCTCTCAGACCCCCCCTCCCCCCGTTCCCTTTCCCTTTCCAGAAGCAGTACGCCAGGAGCTGCTGGCTCTCCCTGCTCTATTTCACCAATGACAGTGTTTGAAACTGGCTGCATCATATTTTAGCGCTGTGTTAACATCGGCGCGCTTTTACGCACGACGTTTCCAAGCGCTCCCCGTAGAGTATTTGCACAGCATAAGCACGCAGAAGGGCCTAGATCTCATTCAGAAAGAGCACAACATGTTCAGCACGCACGCATCTGCATTCATTCTGCAACACAGGCATCATTCAGCGTTCTTAACCTAAAGAAACCAAGAACATCTGACATAGGACATATTTCTCGGATCCTTCGGTCCAAGTTTAACAGATTTTATTGCTAAAACCATGGCATTTACACGGACATGTTTATTATTAATATTAATATTCTCTTAAATTCATTTTTAGAACTTTTCAAGTAGAATTTCTGGTATATTCTATTCTCTTCTCTTTATCTATACTCACAACCGTTAAAACAATAAATAAAACATACGCATTTTTTTTTTTACTAAAATACTATATGATTTCCAAAAGAAAAAAAGCTGAGTTCACGAGTATAACTTCCAGCCCAGCCTTTTTTTAAATCATCATCATCATTATTGATATTAATATCTGTACAAAACCTCTAGGCAGTGTTCTTCAGTCTCTATAAATAGAGTCCGAATGAGGAAAGTGAACTTCTCTCTTGCGTCTTGGCAATAATTTCATAAAAAATAACCACGAGCCGAAAGTGCTCCTCGTGAGAATATGGTCCTGATCCTTTAACAAAAAATAGCTGCATTCTTCTTCGTCTTCTCACTTAAATATGTACATATGCTGTCATATATTTTGAATTAAAAAGCTATATATATATATATATATATATATCTATATATGTATATGTATACAAAAATAGATTCGCTATGTGGCGCCACACGTCCCTGTCCGTGAGTAAACAGTGCAATCATTCATAATCGATAAACCCTCTCTCTCGCGCGCGCGCTGCTCAGCAGGAGCACTTGCACTCGGAGATGATAGGGTACTGCACCGGTATCCACGTGCAGTACTTCTGCCGCAGGAAGCCCTGGCAGTACCACCGCAGGAAGGTCTTGGTCACCGACTTGACCGGCTTGCAGGACATGCCCTCGGGGAAGGAGCACGAGTGCTCGCTGAAGCAGTTCCCCTCCTTGATGTAGCGCGGCCAGAAACGCGCTCCTAGGTCCTTCCAAGTGTACAGCACCGGGCAGTGCGTGTACATCCACAGCCACTGCAGGAACTTCCGCCGCGCCTTCTTGCCCACCTTGACGCGCCTGCCGTACGGCGTCTCCGTCAGGTTCAGCTTCTTGAGGTCGGCGGGCATGGGCAGGTGCGGCAGGTCCGGCGGCGCGCTGGCGTTCAGCTGCGTGGGCAGGTGGATGGACATGAAGCTGGGGTCGAAGTTGCTGCCTAGCTTCTTGCGCAGCGTCTTCTCCGAGATTCGCTATGTGGCGCCACACGTCTCTGTCCGTGGGTAAACAGTGCAATCATTCCCAATCGATAGCCCCCCTCTCTCTCTGCTCAGCAGGAGCACTTGCACTCGGAGATGATGGGGTACTGCACTGATATCCACGTGCAGTACTTCTGCCGCAGGAAGCCCTGGCAGTACCACCGCAGGAGGGTCTTGGTCACCGACTTGACCGGCTTGCAGGACATGCCCTCGGGGAAGGAGCACGAGCGCTCGCTGAAGCAGTTACCCTCCTTGATGTAGCGCGGCCAGAAACGCGCGCCCAGGTCCTTCCAGGTGTACAGCACCGGACAGTGCGTGTACATCCACAGCCACTGCAGAAACTTCCGCCGCGCCTTCTTGCCCACCTTGACGCGCCTGCCGTACGGCGTCTCCGTCAGGTTCAGCTTCTTGAGGTCGGCGGGCATGGGCAGGCGCGGCAGCTCCGGAAGCGCGCTGGCGTTTAGCTGCGTGGGCAGGTGGATGGACATGAAGCTGGGGTCGAAGTTGCTGCCTAGCTTCTTGCGCAGCGTCTTCTCCGAGAGGTCCTGCTCGCGCGGATCGTGCTCCGGATCGGGGTCCTCTTTGAGGTCGGGGACCGGCAGATGCTCGCTGGGCGAGGGCCTCAGGCGCAGGTTGTGCTGGGCCGCGGCGCCTTGCGCGCACAGGAGCAGCAGTAGCAGCGGCAAAGCGCGGGTGATGCTGCCCATGACTCGTCTTCTGTCTGTCTGCGGAGTGGAGTTGGCCTTCACACACCCGCGCATAAATAGCGAGATCTTTTAATAGACGGCCGCGTGGCCCGGAATGACATGGGACATGGGCTGTCTGTTTTCAGGGATACTCGCTCAGCTGAGGCGTGCCAAGTGCGCTGCAAAACTTTATCCTCATCGGACTTTTCGGCGGGTCACCATGGCAACGGGATAGGATGGTATGGCACGGTTTCCAAAGCCTGCTCGGATTCTGTCAAACACCCAAACTGGCGTTTGAAATGTCAGCGCGCCCGCGGAATGGAGCGCGTCTTAGCCAATGTTATTTTTACGCACTCCTCTCTCTCTGAGCGCACAGGCTCCAGTGCGTCCCGCCGAACCGGCGCTGCTGAACCGGGACGAGAGCCGCTCAGTCTCTCCACAGACCCTGCAGAACTCCGCGATCGGAACCTCAAACGCGTCTAGAACATGTTCGGGTTCAGTCCGGAATAAAATCAGGCTCCTCTACACGTTTGCGCCAAGCGTTCCCGCTAAAGTCTGCTGCATGTTCTCCAGCCGCGGTGCGTTCATATCCCCGCTGTGTCTGAAATCCTCCTCCACAGAGCCGTCCGAAAAACTCGCCTGGTCCTGATCTGGGACAGAGGAGAATGAGCGCTTTTGGAGGAGAACTCCTCTCTTTCCCAAGTTAAATATCCCCACCCCTTCCCTCCTCCCCCGTCGCCCCATTAGTGCGCGTGTGCGCACCCAGCTCACCAAGAACCCTCAGTCTGACTGACAGCAGAACACACACTCACACATACAATGAGACCCCCCTCCCAACACACACATCCCACCACAACAGCTCTAGATTTATCACAGGCTGCTACAGAACAGCAACCAGAAAACACACATTTGGGATTTTCCATATCTTGCACATTCCGTGACACTTACCCACCTATTATGAACGGTTACATCGTCTTGCATAAATAATGTTCAAGTGGAAACCTTATAATTCATTCATACCACATTCAAATTACACTCTTTTCTGGATGCATCAGTCATCTGGGGCTTTTGGACATATTGGCACATGATACATATTGTGCATTTTAATGAATAATCATTTGAATGCTTTTCTTTCCCCCAATAAAGCCATTTTTTAGTAGTCTGACATGAGCTGAGCCACACACACAAACACACACACACACACACACAGGCAACATCACTTTTCCCAAGGAAAAAGAAAAACAAAGTGAAGTGCTTAGGAATCCAATAATTGGTCCATTAAAGCGCCTCTGGTTTGTGTGGAGGTTTGTGGATTCGGCTTCGACCTTTGCTCTTGCCACTGGCAGGAACCAATGCACGTGAACTCTCAGGGTCACCAAATAAACGGCCACAATTAAGTGTTTAAACGGGCCACATATAGAGACG
The DNA here is from genome assembly GCF_001515645.1 of Sinocyclocheilus grahami. NCBI lineage: Eukaryota > Metazoa > Chordata > Actinopteri > Cypriniformes > Cyprinidae > Sinocyclocheilus > Sinocyclocheilus grahami. The sequence continues at coordinate 812,390 of NW_015505651.1, forward strand.
TGTCACCTCTCACGGTGCCAGAACTCGAGCTCGAAGTGCAGCCTGATGTTCCAACGGCATGCCCAAATTCTGCCCTCCATCGCTATCGCTCACAGGTGATCTCTGAAAGAGCCGAGGTGAACTTTTACAACCCAAATTTAATTGCGCATTCAAAATGCACATGTAAAACTTTCACGTCATTAACAATAACATATGAGCGGTCAAAATATTTGCACGTGCATGAATTCATCTTTTGAGTTCTATTCAATAATGCACAAAAGATGCAGTAATATTTGTTCATATTATTAATGAGCGTGTTATTTTAAGCATCTCTCTCTGTTCTCAAGCTGTTTGTGGTGGATTGCAGAGGCTGGAGGGATATCCCTCTGTGAGCTGTGGGCTTCATGACACGAGGAGTGTGAGGCATGTAAAGCAGGGCCCCAGCAGTCTGTGGTTCGGTGGCAGACTGTCTGGCTGCGGTTCTGTGGTTCTGCGGTTCAGCTGCTGGTGTCACGCCACATTTTGACCGCTAGAGAGCGCGAGCGAGCGCGGCTCACTGACGCTGCGCAGGAACTCTCTCAAACACATCATCAGCTCACGTTCATTCAGACCGCTAGAGACGTATTCAAATTTCAACGCATGAGCTTCTGATGTTATGCAGTAGGATATATCATTTTAAACAATGACCTGATAATAAATGTTATTATTATTAAAGTGTCACAAACAATGTAAACATTTGGTTAAAAAAATAGTCTATTATGCCTCAACTGCATCCGTTTTAATCGATCGATCGATAGATGGACAGATGGATAGATAGATAGATAGATAGATAGATACTTTAAAAGAACGTCTAAACGTTTCAGGACAAAATGTTCAATGAATGTATAAATAATGCTTTTGTGCTAACATTTTGAGAACATTAGGCCATTTTAAAAATAAGAGAACTTTAAACAAACATTCTATTAATGTCACTGGAAGAACGTTAGTTCATATGTTTTAAAGAACGTTAGCGTTCTGAGAACATTCCCAGACAGACAGACATGCAACGTCCCTCATCTGCTGAATGAGTAGGCTACATATAAATGTATGTGTAATAAGAATATTTCTGCATTTTCGCTCATTCGATGCTCAAAGTGACACAGTTGTTTGATCAGAGTAAACAGAGCGCTCTTATTTCGCTCCGCGTCTCTCTGGCTCTACTGCGTCTCTAACTGAAAGCAGATGCTGGAAGCAGCATTGAGAAATGCGCTGCCTGTTTGAAGATTTCCTCTTTATTCTTTCACTGTACGCCTTGTAAACAGCATCAAATTGGCGAATCTCTCTGGCGACAGCGACGGAGAGCGTTTGATATAAGCTTGCGTTTGTCCCGTGAGGTGATGTCACACCTTACGTTCAGCATACGGGCGAAACAGCGTTTGATTGACAGCGCAGACTGTGAGGGTTTTCAGTGACACAGCATGGGGACGCTTCCCTCTAAATGTGTGTGCGCGCGACTGAACGCACAGCTCCAATGCACCGCTCTTCTATTCAGGCCTACCGTGTGGCACAGAAAGGGGAGCAGAGGATACAGGAAGAAAAGAAAAGTGGAAGAGGGGGTGGGCTGGAGGTCAATAATGATCTCTCGGCCTCGTTTAATTGGTGTGTGTGTGACTTCACTGCATTCCAGCTTGATTACCCTCATTCATGTTGCTTAAAATTAAAATGAATGCGAGAAATATCCTGCTGGGACGGAGCGGGGAAAAGGAAGAGACCCAGGGAGAGGGCATTCCCAGCTCGAGGGGGGCGGGATGACATCACATTCCTGGAGCCCGGTTCCTAATAACCGCAAGATATTGCTGTAATTCGGTCCGTCTCGGACGTCCAGTGTGGACGGTTGAGGTTGAGCTCTGTTTACGTGCAACCAAAGAATCCGATCGGATCGAAAGGCCTTCTTGTAAACACCTCAATTGAACTTGGGGTGCGATTCCCAAACCCTAAACCCAACCATTCCCAAAGTTCCCACGAACATTCACAAACAGCATCGCAAACTTGTGGTTAGAAGCATAGTTTCTTGTTAGTATGACGTGGACTTGCTTTGCTTTTGGACTCAGCAAGCATGCTAACATGCAGTACATTCTATATCTTTCATTCCAGTTCAATAGCCAATATATATATATTTTAGTCGATATTTTAGCATGTCAACAATCAGAGCTGTTTTTGATACGAGGGGGGCGGGATGACATCACATTCCTGGAGCCCGGTTCCTAATAACCGCAAGATATTGCTGTAATTCGGTCCGTCTCAGAGGTCCAGTGTGGACGGTTGAGGTTGAGCTCTGTTTACGTGCAACCAAAGAATCCGATCGGATCGAAAGGCCTTCTTGTAAACACCTCAATTGAACTTGGGGTGCGATTCCCAAACCCTAAACCCAACCATTCCCAAAGTTCCCACGAACATTCACAAACAGCATCGCAAACTTGTGGTTAGAAGCATAGTTTCTTGTTAGTATGACGTGGACTTGCTTTGCTTTTGGACTCAGCAAGCATGCTAACATGCAGTACATTCTATATCTTTCATTCCAGTTCAATAGCCAATATATATATATTTTAGTCGATATTTTAGCATGTCAACAATCAGAGCTGTTTTTGATGAGTTATTACTCCATCATCTGCGCATGATGTAATGCACTACAAGTCCTATTGTTCAGCCGACTGAAAGCATGTCCGTTGCGGGAAACAGTTGCAACTAGCTAGTTAATGATGGATTAATTATGGTAGTTAAGCAGGAAACAAACCCCTGATTGAGCTAGATCCAAATGAAAAAAGCAAGACGCTTCAAATTCAGCTAGGATGCTTTCAATTTTTAAATGAATCAAAAGTGACCGTAAAAGCATTTATAATGCTACAAAAGATTCTTAATTGAACTTGAATCCCAAACAAAATCGATCATGTTTTCCACCAAAATATGAAGCAGCACAACTGTTTCCTCAACACTGATAATAATCAGAAATGTTTCTCAAGCAGCAAATCAGCAAGATCACGTGACACTGAAGACTGGAGTAATGATGCTGAAAATACAGCTTTGATCACAGAAATAAATTACATTTTACTATATATTCACATAGAAAACAGTTATTTTCAATTGTAATACTTTTTCACAATATTACTGCTTTTACTGCACTTTTGATCAAATAAATGCAGCCTTGGTGAGCAGAAGAGACTCAGAAACATTAACAAATCTTACCAACACCAAACTACTGTTTGAACAGTAGTATCTACATATTGTTTTTTATACTCGCAGTCAATGACTTTCAGTAGTTTTGCATTGCTTACCATTGTTTTTGACTGGATTAGGTTTGCTCATGGCTTCAAACTCGACTGAAAAGAATCCGATCGGATCGAAAGGCCTTCTTGTAAACACCTCAATTGAACTTGGGGTGCGATTCCCAAACCCTAAACCCAACCATTCCCAAAGTTCCCACGAACATTCACAAACAGCATCGCAAACTTGTGGTTAGAAGCATAGTTTCTTGTTAGTATGACGTGGACTTGCTTTGCTTTTGGACTCAGCAAGCATGCTAACATGCAGTACATTCTATATCTTTCATTCCAGTTCAATAGCCAATATATATATATTTTAGTCTATATTTTAGCATGTCAACAATCAGAGCTGTTTTTGATGAGTTATTACTCCATCATCTGCGCATGATGTAATGCACTACAAGTCCTATTGTTCAGCCGACTGAAAGCATGTCCGTTGCGGGAAACAGTTGCAACTAGCTAGTTAATGATGGATTAATTATGGTAGTTAAGCAGGAAACAAACCCCTGATTGAGCTAGATCCAAATGAAAAAAGCAAGACGCTTCAAATTCAGCTAGGATGCTTTCAATTTTTAAATGAATCAAAAGTGACCGTAAAAGCATTTATAATGCTACAAAAGATTCTTAATTGAACTTGAATCCCAAACAAAATCGATCATGTTTTCCACCAAAATATGAAGCAGCACAACTGTTTCCTCAACACTGATAATAATCAGAAATGTTTCTCAAGCAGCAAATCAGCAAGATCACGTGACACTGAAGACTGGAGTAATGATGCTGAAAATACAGCTTTGATCACAGAAATAAATTACATTTTACTATATATTCACATAGAAAACAGTTATTTTCAATTGTAATACTTTTTCACAATATTACTGTTTTTACTGCACTTTTGATCAAATAAATGCAGCCTTGGTGAGCAGAAGAGACTCAGAAACATTAACAAATCTTACCAACACCAAATGTTTGAACAGTAGTATCTACATATTGTTTTTTATACTCGCAGTCAATGACTTTCAGTAGTTTTGCATTGCTTACCATTGTTTTTGACTGGATTAGGTTTGCTCATGGCTTCAAACTCGACTGAAGATTTTTTATGACGCACATGTCTATGAAGCAACTGAACAGGAAAACGCTGCTGAAAAACGTAAACATGAAACTGTTCTGAGTGGTTGTGACTGTTTGATGTCACGCAGTATTTTCAGTTTTTGGTGTGGCGTCTGGTTAGGACACGCTGTCAGGATAACCGAAACACACTTAGCAGCTTAATCCCACTGAGTCCTTCAGATTCATCTGCTATCTGTCCTGCTGATGTCTGCTGTCACACTTGCAACTCTGTGTGTGTGTAAGGCTCTGTGAGGTGAAAGTGTAGCTCTGAGGAGTGTGTGTGTGTGTGTGTGTGTGTGTGACTGCGCTCCTGTAGCGAAGATGCCGATCGCGCTGAACACATACTGTGAAATGCCTCAGTGCAGCGACAGCATGCAGAACAGCACAGGACAGAAACTCTGTGTAGACTCAGAAGATGTCCTGAATATTGACTCACACTGGTGATCTAATCAAAAGACACATAAACGAGCAGCTGCAGACAAACACTGAGAAAACAACCATCCCTCATTTAGCACAGAGAGAGAGAGACACTGCTAGAGTGTCTTTGGTCAGTGATTCTATCACACTTACTGAATGATATAGTCAGCATTTGGAGATTTGGAGAAATGTAGCATTCCATCACTTGCTCAGCAATGGATGCTCTGCAGCGAATGGGTGCCGTCAGAATGAGAGTCCAAACAGCTGATAAAAACATCACAATAATCCACACCACTCCAGTCCATCAGTTAACATCTTGAGAAGCTGTTAATGTTTGTAAGTAACAAATCCATCAAGATGTTTTTAACATTAAGCTGTTACTTCCAGGTAAAATGTAATTCCATAATTCATAATAACGCTTCCTCCAGTGAAAAAGTCGTATTGCCTGAATCAGGAGAGAAATATGCACACATCAAGCACAAGTCAAAACAGTCCAAAATAGTTCTAAACAAATATGCCATTCGATTTTGATGTGATAGCTAAAAGATTTTTCACTGGAGGAAGCATTATTATGGATTATGGACTCCTTTTTTGGCCAGAAGCAACCGTTTAAAACATCTTAATGATGGATTTGTTTCTTACAAACATTCAGCTTTGTGTGTGTGTGTGTCTTTGAAGTCGTGGTTGAAGCGTGCTTAATTCAACAGTATGTGGTGGTTGTTCTCACTGCCCTGTCACTGCTACCGCTCAACTTAACATAACACACACACACAAACTCAGACGGCCGCTCTGACATCACTCTGTACGCACGTCCACTCCAGCTGTTGTGTCTCATCCAGGACACACCCACCGGCTCCGAACACAGGCTTATGAATGATTATTAGTGTTATATTAACAGAAACAATGAACACACACAGTCTGGCTCCAGTGGATTAGACGCTGCTGGCGTTTGTTTTTAGATTCTGCAGTGTGAGTATGAACACACACACACACACACACACACACACAAGACAACCTGAGAGAAAACAAATGTGAAAAGCCTTCTCTGATTGGCTCCTGAATGTCATTTTTTATTTAGTTTATCCTGAAAACTAAAACTATTACACTAACAATAACTATACTAACTAAAGCATTCAAATTACTAAAAGTTTATATATATATATATATATGTGTATAAGAGGTGGGGGAAAAAATCGATTCACATATGAATTGCAAATCAGTCTTCAGTCTTCTAGCGATTCGCATCGATTCACAAATTTCAAAAATCTATTTTCTAGTTAATATGATGATAATAATAATAAAATTTTTGTTATCGGAACAAAAAACGGCGAGAGCAGACCTCACATGCAGCAACAGCAATGGAGGAGGAAAAACAAACACATCCTGCCTGCCCCGTTTTCAGCGAAGGCAAGTGTTTGGAAAAATATTATATGAATTAATTATTGATGTTTTGTTATTATGGGAATAGGGATGTGGCCGAATAGTAAATCCGTATTCAGAAAGGCAGGAAAACGAGTAACGCGTTCTACAGAGCCACTAAAGGGACTTGGTTGACTAGTGGTAGCCTGTTACATTACAGTACATAAAGTTTATTTACCACATAAACAGAGTAAGGAGAGATGACTGATAGGATGATGGCGAATGATTTGCAGATCCTGAGCACCACCGACAAACATCGAATCTAGTAAAATGTGTGGTAAGCACTGCTGCTCTGTAGTATACACACAGTACCTGTGATTGCAAATCTCCAGAGTGAAAGTAAAAAGCGAGTGCACATTCAAAAATGATTTCAATGCCCTGTATATTAATAACAGCTCCCTGATGCGCGCAATTTATATAATGGTACAACGATATAATTGCGAGAGAAAGAATTGAAATATATTTTTTCCTCCCATCTCGTATTTATGCCACATTCCAGACGAGGTCGGGAAGAGGGAACATCCGAGTTGAAATGTCCCACTTCCAACTTCAGTCAATCCCACGTCACGTTAACATATTTCTGTCAATTATGGCAAAAACAGAAAAAACAAAAACAAAATGCTGCCTTTCATTTTTAAAATGCTAAAATGAAGGTATCATTTCATAAACTCAATGTCTAATGTTATTAAGTGTAACATTAGTTAGCTCCACACTATGCTCGTTGAAAGCAGTGACGTCAAATGACGCGTCTCGCTGAAGTCGGGATTGATCGATTGGCCCTGAATTCACAGGAAGCGGTGTTCCAGACGTTATTTCCAAGTAGGAGGTGGGAAGAATGCTCATTTTGAGTTATCTGGAATGCAGCATTATTCCCTTTAAGGGTTCCGTAGTACACATCATTTCCTTTCCAAACACGATATTTGGATTCCACATCCTAAATGGGAAGTGTAAATTTTTTTTGATTTATTAGGAAGTTAATAGATAATACGATTAGTTAACCCTTACTATAGACTGGTGTGTTTTTGTGTCAAAATACTGGTGTATTTGAAGTCCAGTGTGCACAAAATTTTTTATGAAAAATCACGAGTGATGATTAAAAATCGAAAAATAGTGAATCAATTTTTAGTCGAATCGTGAGGTACTGAAAGATTCCCAACCTTAATATCTATACTGTATATATATATATATATATACATATATATATATATATACACACACACAAATTTCTAATATAAGCAGGACACTTCAGATTAATCATCACTAAACTATCATTATGCACATACAATATTATTCTATTATTAAAATCAGCTCGAGTTAATCTTAAAATAGTACAGGATAACATGTAGCCATTTAGATCATATTTTAAAAACAATGACCAGTCATCATAAAATTTCCACTTTACCTGTAAATCTGCATAGACATAAAAAAAAATCTAATAAAAATGACAAAAACACAACTAAAATTTAATTTGCCATTAAAAAAAGAAAAGATAAAAACATAAATCCAAAATATGAATAATAAATATTACAGTATGTTAACAATACTAAGATTGCACAACAATCTGGTGAGCAGATCAGAATGATGCAGTGTGAACACAGCCAAACACTCCACAACTTCACTAGAAAGACCATGGCAACAAATAAACACACACTTTCATTCCATCTATGACACACAGAGTAAGAAAGAACAAACAGAACTATGTGCGCACACACACACACACACACACACTCCCCTCCCGCGCTCTGGCAGTGTACGAGGGCAGTGAGGCGCCAGTGGAGTGCGCCGTCTCTCTGGGGAACAATACTGCAGCGCTTCATAAAAACATCAAACGCTCCTGCCAAATGTTTTATAGGTGCTTTAAAGGGTTACGGCCCCCAGGGGTCCCGAGCGGAGGGGGGTCTGTCTCAAACTCCAACACAAAACGCACACAATATGCTCGAATCGTGAGGTACTGAAAGATTCCCAACCTTAATATCTATACTGTATATATATATATATATATATACATATATATATATATACACACACACAAATTTCTAATATAAGCAGGACACTTCAGATTAATCATCACTAAACTATCATTATGCACATACAATATTATTCTATTATTAAAATCAGCTCGAGTTAATCTTAAAATAGTACAGGATAACATGTAGCCATTTAGATCATATTTTAAAAACAATGCCAATGACCAGTCATCATAAAATTTCCACTTTACCTGTAAATCTGCATAGACATAAAAAAAAATCTAATAAAAATGACAAAAACACAACTAAAATTTAATTTGCCATTAAAAAAAGAAAAGATAAAAACATAAATCCAAAATATGAATAATAAATATTACAGTATGTTAACAATACTAAGATTGCACAACAATCTGGTGAGCAGATCAGAATGATGCAGTGTGAACACAGCCAAACACTCCACAACTTCACTAGAAAGACCATGGCAACAAATAAACACACACTTTCATTCCATCTATGACACACAGAGTAAGAAAGAACAAACAGAACTATGTGCACACACACACACACACACACACACACACACTCCCCTCCCGCGCTCTGGCAGTGTACGAGGGCAGTGAGGCGCCAGTGGAGTGCGCCGTCTCTCTGGGGAACAATACTGCAGCGCTTCATAAAAACATCAAACGCTCCTGCCAAATGTTTTATAGGTGCTTTAAAGGGTTACGGCTCCCGGGGGTCCCGAGCGGAGGGGGGTCTGTCTCGAACTCCAGCACAAACGCACACAATAAGCACAGGACAGGTGAACCAGAGGCATTTCTGCAGATCGTTTCATGCTATAAATGCACAGAGGACGCTGTGTTCGTATCACATATAGTCTTCCAGTCCCATCTTCAGGCCACCGGATGCAGAAGTACGTCCGTTATCATTCAGACTGTAATCAGAGCCGTGATGGGAATAACAGGCTGTGGTTTGTGCGGTTTAAAGATAGAGGCTGAACCTAGTGATGAGCTCCTCAATTAGGCTAGTTATAATTACATTCACACCGACACGTGTTAAACTACTGTATGTGTGACTATACTGGTACAAAGAAAGAGGAAAAGAGAGCCACACAGAAGTGTGCTTAACTGGACTGAATGTACACTTGTAGTGTACTTCAAGTCTTGAAAGTGTAGAAATCTTGCTTATTATAGAATATTAATGAAATAAATGCCTACTTAAGTGTACTTAAAGAGAGACACTTTCATGCTTCTTAATACACTTTTAAAAAGTGCACAACATGGTAATGTTAAATTTAAAACTACATTTTAAATCATATTTTAATAATTTGTCATGAAGCTCACTTGTGTTCACTAACACTACAGCACATGCAAAGTGTCTCATTATAATTTTTTATTTATTATTAATAAATTACATGAATCATATATCAATAACAAAATATATAAAATAATATACAATTTTATTGTATTTATTATAGAATTATATATTTAATTGATTTAATTGATATAATAATAGAGGCAACACAATAATAGCAAGTTGTTAGATGCATAAATAGAGAAAAATCTAATAATGTAAGATGAATATAGATGAATATATATATATATATATATGTATATATACACACACACACACACAATAAAAGTAATTAGATAAAATATATAAAAAATGTATAATTCATCTTATATTGATCACTGCAAATTAATTATTATTATGTTTTACTAATTGTACTACTTTTCTTTTTCTACTAAATTTTAATAATTAAGTAATAGTAATGTTTTAAGAATTCACAAATGAACATTTTATATTCAACATCTTGGATAGATTTTGGATAGATCAGCTTGTTTCAATGCATTTTGGCCATTGTCTTCTCCCTAAAGACACCCATGCAAAGCTGCCTTAGAGTTTGGCTCGATTATGCCGGCTAACCTTTTGGATCAAGCTTAGCATCATTAGTGCGTCTTCAGCGGCTGAGAGCTCTCCGAGTGGTGCAGCAGAGCTCCAGCGCAACGCAGGCGAGCCGTGAATCACATCCATTCAGGGTCTTTTGGGAATGTTTTGCTAACAGTATTTGCAGATCCGCAGAGGGCTAAATTTAGAGCAGGTCTTCCCGGAGTCTACACGGTATAATTAGGAGGTGTGAGAATCCTGCTACAATTCTAAGGTTACTGTCGATAACCGTCACAGCGACGGCCTTAAAGGTGCAGCGTGTGTGTGGTCTTCCACACGCTCCACTGCACTTTAATGTGTGTGTGTGTGTGTGTGTGTGTGTGTGAGGGAGTGCTTGTATACCAGTGTGTGTGTGGTCTGCCAGTTTGTGTCGTGCGTGTTTGTTTGTGAGAGTGTGTGCGTGTTTGTCGAGTGTTTCCCACACTTTACTTAGCAGAAGTGAGACACTCAGTGTGGATTCAATCAATCAGAGAGCGGCTATTATTTCACTGAAAACAGATCACAGCAGCCCTAAACTTATTTAAACACATCTGAAAGTCACTGCATTAGAGAGCAAATATCAAATCAAATGACAAATCTGCACTAAAAGACGATTGGTTTGACCTGACTTCATATGCTAGCGCTCAAAAATTTGAGTTTTTAATGTTGTTCAAATAAGTCTCTTCTGCTCACCAAAGCTGCATTTGGTTGATTAAAATACAGGAAAAATTGTGAAATATTATTACAATTTATAATAACCATTTTCTTTTGCAATATATTTTAAAATGTCATTTATTTCTGTGATCAAATCTGTATTTTCAGCATCATTACTCCAGTCTTCAGTGTCACATGATCTTCAGAAATCATTCTAATATGCTGATTTGCTGCTCAAGAAACATTTCTTTACATATGGTGAATACAAGCTCAGATATTTACCCATGAAGCACTGGGAATGACATTATCGATTGTAAGATAACTGATAACAAAAAGCCGGAATTGCAAGACATAAAATCAGAATTGTGAGATAAAAACTTGCAATTGTGAGAACAATGTCAGAATTATGAGATAAAACGTTTATAAAAAAAAGTTTATATCTTGCCATTCATTTTTTTTTTATCAGAATTCCAAAAAAAAGTCAGAATTTTGAGTTTATATCTTGAAATTCATTTTTTAAAGTCAGAATTCTAAGAAAATAGACAGAATTCTGAGTTTATATCTCGCAATGAATTTTTGTTTACTCAGAATTCCAAGAAAAATAGTCATAAATCTGAGTTTATATCTCGCAATTCAACTTTTTGCTCAGAATTCCAAGAAAAATAGATACTGTAGAATTGAGTTTATATCTCGCAATTAATTTTTTTGTACTTAAAATTCTAAGAAAAATAGTCAGAAATCTGAGTTTATCTCACAATTAAATTTTTTACCCAGAATTCCAGAATTCCATGTCTGAATTTTGAGTTCACATCTTGCAATTACATTTTTTTTAACTCAGAAATTATTTTTTTAAAAAGACAAAAAGACCAAGTTTATATCTCGCAATTACATTTTTTACTCAGAATTCCAAGAAAAATAGTCAGAATTTTGACTTTATATATTGGTATTAGATTTTTTTACTCCGAATTCCAAGAAAAACAGTCAGAATTTTATCTCATAATTCTATTTTCCCCCCTCAGAATTCCAAGAAAATTTGTCATAATTCTAAGTTTATATCTCACAATTAAATTTTTTTTACTCGGAATTCCAAGAAAATTTGTCAAAATTGTATCTCACTCATAATTCTATTTTTTGTACTCAGAATTGCAAGAAAACAGTCAGAATTGTGAGAAACTTTCTATTTTTTCCATCCCGCGGCAGAAACAGTTTCCATAAATTACAGTATACTTAAAGTTGACTGTGAAATTGTTTCCATGGTAACTGCATCTTCTCTGATTGGTGGATGTTTTTTCAGGATTATGGGCATATTACTGATGGGAGTACATATATAAAACATGATTTTCAAAAATAATGATCGAAAAATGTTAAAAAGCTATTGTTAAAAATCTATTTCATGAAGAAAAGGAATGTTATTTATCTGTTACCCGACTGTATTATGAGATGCGTGGAGGAATTCACTGTATCAGAATCAGACAATAGCTGCTGGAGCTGTAAATAAAACATTCACATTAATACATGTAGTAAACTACAAACACACACACGCACTGCAGCTGCTCAAAACTATGCTTTCATCAAATGGACAGCCATAAGACTATGAGCTCATGCTAGGAACATGCACACACACAAACAGTCTTACGTCTCATGCCAAAGCACACATCATCTGAAACAGCGCTTGTGCATCAGCTCAAGTGTGTATTTGTACATGATTCCACAAATCAATGTTCATCTGGAAGAGAAATCCGCTTCCGAGCTACAGTGTAAAATAGTATTGCACCAAAACGTTTACTTCGCACTCGTGCATGTCCGTCAAACAGAGACAGTAAACACAATATCCAGAATAAACTCACCGCACTACAACAAAAGTCACCGCTCCTCAAATGCTACTCGAAGCAACACAAATGAACGTTAGAAACAGGAAGAGTCTGTCAAACTATTGTTCGTTCAGTCCAACGTGTCTGTCCACAAACAATCAAAACCAGGTTTAACATCACTCCTCATTTGGATAAAGCTTCAGTTCTGGTGGTGCTTTCAGTGTAGACTCGTTCTCAAGTGCATATTTTGTTCATGGGAGAATCCCAATGGAGTATTCACAGTTTGGATGAGTCCGACCGCCGGCTCTGTGTGTGTACAATTTGGTGGAAGGGTTTAACGTTATCCTGAGGAAGAATGTTGACCAAAAATCATGACGTAACGTCTGTTCGGTGATTTCAAAGCACCGTCGGCGAGCTGTAAACATTTCACTTCTGAATACGTATGGAAGAGCTTCTGTCCAGACTGAACTTACACCTTCTGCTTCAAGTGGCACTAAATCAAATGAGCAAATAAAGTCAAACTGTTGTGATAACGCTGATCTTATCCATGTAAAGAGTTCAAATCAACATGAAATGCCAAATCTCAGTACCTCAGTAGTATGAAGGATTTCCTAGAGAAGTGTCTTATTTCATGGAGAAAAACACACAAGAAATTTTTTTGTAGTTTCGAAGTAAGATTATTGGGTTACACTTTACTTGAAGGGGTGTGCATAAGACTGACATGACACCTTCATAATCATAACATGACACATACATAATCATGACATATGTCACGAATATGAAGGTTTTTTATGCATGTTTATGACAACTGTCATTAAGTGTCATTCGCTCAGTTATGTAATTTTTAATGCAAAGATGACATTGTTTGAGATGTCTTTGTTATGGGCTATGGTTAGGGGTAAGGGTAGGGTTAGGGTTAGGTCAAATAATGTCATATTTGCATTAAAAATGACATAACGGAGCGAATGACACTTAATGACAGTTGTCATAAACATGCATAAAACCTCCTTCATATTCGTGACATGTGTCATGTCATGATTATGAAGGTGTCATGTCAGTCTTATGCACACCCCTTCAAGTAAAGTGTTACCGATTATTGGAGTATATTTTACAAGAATATACTATTTCTTTATACTTTCTTACTTTTATGTTAATTCAATGTGTTACTTGCTGTTTTCCTGAAACTGTGAATTAATAAAAAAAAAAAAATAAAAAAAAAAAATATATATATATATATATATATATATACAAAATGCAATATACAAAATAACAAAATGCAAATAAAAGAAATAATTATAATAATAAAAATGAACATTTTATATTCAACATCTTGGATAGATTTTGGATAGATCAGCTTGTTTCAATGCATTTTGGCCATTGTCTTCTCCCTAAAGACACCCATGCAAAGCTGCCTTAGAGTTTGGCTCGATTATGCCGGCTAACCTTTTGGATCAAGCTTAGCATCATTAGTGCGTCTTCAGCGGCTGAGAGCTCTCCGAGTGGTGCAGCAGAGCTCCAGCGCAACGCAGGCGAGCCGTGAATCACATCCATTCAGGGTCTTTTGGGAATGTTTTGCTAACAGTATTTGCAGATCCGCAGAGGGCTAAATTTAGAGCAGGTCTTCCCGGAGTCTACACGGTATAATTAGGAGGTGTGAGAATCCTGCTACAATTCTAAGGTTACTGTCGATAACCGTCACAGCGACGGCCTTAAAGGTGCAGCGTGTGTGTGGTCTTCCACACGCTCCACTGCACTTTAATGTGTGTGTGTGTGTGTGTGTGTGTGTGAGGGAGTGCTTGTATACCAGTGTGTGTGGTCTGCCAGTTTGTGTCGTGCGTGTTTGTTTGTGAGAGTGTGTGCGTGTTTGTCGAGTGTTTCCCACACTTTACTTAGCAGAAGTGAGACACTCAGTGTGGATTCAATCAATCAGAGAGCGGCTATTATTTCACTGAAAACAGATCACAGCAGCCCTAAACTTATTTAAACACATCTGAAAGTCACTGCATTAGAGAGCAAATATCAAATCAAATGACAAATCTGCACTAAAAGACGATTGGTTTGACCTGACTTCATATGCTAGCGCTCAAAAATTTGAGTTTTTAATGTTGTTCAAATAAGTCTCTTCTGCTCACCAAAGCTGCATTTGGTTGATTAAAATACAGGAAAAATTGTGAAATATTATTACAATTTATAATAACCATTTTCTTTTGCAATATATTTTAAAATGTCATTTATTTCTGTGATCAAATCTGTATTTTCAGCATCATTACTCCAGTCTTCAGTGTCACATGATCTTCAGAAATCATTCTAATATGCTGATTTGCTGCTCAAGAAACATTTCTTTACATATGGTGAATACAAGCTCAGATATTTACCCATGAAGCACTGGGAATGACATTATCGATTGTAAGATAACTGATAACAAAAAGCCGGAATTGCAAGACATAAAATCAGAATTGTGAGATAAAAACTTGCAATTGTGAGAACAATGTCAGAATTATGAGATAAAACGTTTATAAAAAAAAGTTTATATCTTGCCATTCATTTTTTTTTTATCAGAATTCCAAAAAAAAGTCAGAATTTTGAGTTTATATCTTGAAATTCATTTTTTAAAGTCAGAATTCTAAGAAAATAGACAGAATTCTGAGTTTATATCTCGCAATGAATTTTTGTTTACTCAGAATTCCAAGAAAAATAGTCATAAATCTGAGTTTATATCTCGCAATTCAACTTTTTGCTCAGAATTCCAAGAAAAATAGATACTGTAGAATTGAGTTTATATCTCGCAATTAATTTTTTTGTACTTAAAATTCTAAGAAAAATAGTCAGAAATCTGAGTTTATCTCACAATTAAATTTTTTACCCAGAATTCGTGAGTTTTTAATGTTGTTCAAATAAGTCTCTTCTGCTCACCAAAGCTGCATTTGGTTGATTAAAATACAGGAAAAATTTTGAAATATTATTACAATTTATAATAACCATTTTCTTTTGCAATATATTTTAAACTGTAATTTATTCCTGTGATGCAAAGCTGAATTTTCAGCATCATTACTCCAGTCTTCAGTGTCACATGATCCTTCAGAAATTATTCTAATATGCTGATTTGCAAGAGACATTTATTATTATCAATGTGGAATACAGTTGTGCTGCTTAATATTTTTGTGGAAAAATATTAGACTTGATTTAAACTGATAAACAATTATATACTATAGACTATATACTGTATATATAGACTGATAACGTGTGTGTGTACTGTATATATTTTATATCTCGCAATGAATTTTTGTTTACTCAGAATTCCAAGAAAAATAGTCATAAATCTGAGTTTATATCTCGCAATTCAACTTTTTGCTCAGAATTCCAAGAAAAATAGATACTGTAGAATTGAGTTTATATCTCGCAATTAATTTTTTTGTACTTAAAATTCTAAGAAAAATAGTCAGAAATCTGAGTTTATCTCACAATTAAATTTTTTACCCAGAATTCCAAGAAAAATTGTCTGAATTTTGAGTTCACATCTTGCAATTACATTTTTTTTAACTCAGAAATTATTTTTTTAAAAAGACCAAATTTTGAGTTTATATCTCGCAATTACATTTTTTACTCAGAATTCCAAGAAATATAGTCCGAATTTTGACTTTATATATTGGTATTAGATTTTTTTACTCCGAATTCCAAGAAAAACAGTCAGAATTTTATCTCATAATTCTATTTTCCCCCCTCAGAATTCCAAGAAAATTAGTCATAATTCTAAGTTTATATCTCACAATTAAATTTTTTTTACTCGGAATTCCAAGAAAATTTGTCAAAATTGTATCTCACTCATAATTCTATTTTTTGTACTCAGAATTGCAAGAAAACAGTCAGAATTGTGAGAAACTTTCTATTTTTTCCATATTGCAATTGTGAGAACAATGTCAGAATTATGAGATAAAACGTTTATAAAAAAAAGTTTATATCTTGCCATTCATTTTTTTTTTATCAGAATTCCAAAAAAAAGTCAGAATTTTAAAGTCAGAATTCTAAGAAAATAGACAGAATTCTGAGTTTATATCTCGCAATGAATTTTTGTTTACTCAGAATTCCAAGAAAAATAGTCATAAATCTGAGTTTATATCTCGCAATTCAACTTTTTGCTCAGAATTCCAAGAAAAATAGATACTGTAGAATTGAGTTTATATCTCGCAATTAATTTTTTTGTACTTAAAATTCTAAGAAAAATAGTCAGAAATCTGAGTTTATCTCACAATAAAATTTTTTACCCAGAATTCCAAGAAAAATTGTCTGAATTTTGAGTTCACATCTTGCAATTACATTTTTTTTAACTCAGAAATTATTTTTTTTAAAAAGACCAAATTTTGAGTTTATATCTCGCAATTACATTTTTTACTCAGAATTCCAAGAAAAATAGTCAGAATTTTGACTTTATATATTGGTATTAGATTTTTTTACTCCGAATTCCAAGAAAAACAGTCAGAATTTTATCTCATAATTCTATTTTCCCCCCTCAGAATTCCAAGAAAATTTGTCATAATTCTAAGTTTATATCTCACAATTAAATTTTTTTTACTC
>NW_015505652.1:0-23393 GCF_001515645.1 Sinocyclocheilus grahami
TTTAGTGTTATTTACTATACTACTAGAGTATTTATTAATATTTTAGTTTTTTATATTTTAGTTTTCATTTTATTTTAAGTTTTAGTGATTTTGTAATTTTTGTGATTTTTATGTTATTTTTACACTTTTCATATGGAAAACACATTTGAATACTTTTATTTAGTTTTAATGACAAGTGAGAATATGCAGTAATATGGCACATTTTCTGATCACCTCTGATGTGGTTGTGGTTTTGTCTCTATGAAACATCCTCATTTTCAAACACAAGTGAAGTTACTAAATGTTACCAAGCAAAAAATAACCACAACAAAAAAAAATCCCTTCTGACCCCTATTTTGTCATGAGAGTGTGGGAAATCGCTAAACAAAGACAACTGTGCTAGAAAAATGGGATGAATTCAAGAGGAGAGGAGACTGGTAAACAACTCCATAAGAGGTGTTTTGTTGACAAATGCCAATGTTGACTGAGTCAGTGGCCAATTGTAATTTCTTGGATTATCACACTGATAAACCACAGACATATAGCTGTTTGGTTTGGTTAACCAGTGACATTGGGGGGGAAAACTACAGTAACCATAGTCTACATGGAACAGATACTATAATCATTAGTCACTTCATGTGATGCCTATTAGGTCTGGTGTGCGCTTCATATATAGTCTTTTAAAAAATGTCCAAACACACAAATCAGTGTCTTGAAACTCTCCTGATATGGGGCAGGGGCTCTGACCCAGGAGAGCGCAGCTGGGAGTTTGGGAAAATCCCTCATGAGAAGAGACTCTCAAAAAGATCTAAACAAACTCTAACAAGAGCACCAGAAGACTTTTCAAATAAATTTTGCAACAAGATGATCACTAATGCAACCCAAATGTATTATTTGCTTTAAATAAAGTATAGTAGATAAAGAAAGGAATTTCAATGTGTTTTTCTGACTACACAACAACTACAACAGTCATGTATCTGGTTATTGGCTTTTAGAGGTTACATGCTGTTACAATGACCCTGTAAATTTAATAAGTACTGAGAGCATCAATGTTTTGCACAGCAGCAGCAGCAATGGTTCGTAATTCTTTCCACCTCTCTCAGACCCATAAGATTACTTGTTCTTCTCAAAGAACATATTTTCAGTATTTTTCTTGATCTATCCCTCATAGGTTTATCACCTCATCAGTTTTCTCAAGATGTAAATCTGCCAAATGAAAAATCACGTGTTGAACTTTACCCAAACACACGGGACTTTTGCAATCATCTTCGTTCCATCCTCCGCACATGCCCTCACCTCAAAAGTCAAAGGTCAGTCTTTTAGTGCATTACATCTCTGTGTGAGCGCAGCAATAAAATGGCACTTCTAGTAGAAATTCCTCTTTGACATTTCATGGAAGAAGGGCTTTGGTGCATCACCAGTGTTTTGGTTGGCTGTAGAAGGAAGAAGACATTTTCAACTAGTAGTTTGAGTGCAAAGTAGTGATGAGTAAGGCTGTGCCAGGTACAGTTTCATAGCTTTAAAAAGATCAAATATGACGTGTAAACAGAAGTGCCTTTACTTTTCTAAGTGATCAGACCATTTTTGGCTTGTGAACAAAAAATTCCCAAAGGCTTGCATTGACGGGGGGGCCTGAACCATACAGTATCAAGGGACGGAAATATCAAAAACAGCTGATCTGGGTTAGTATGTAACTGCTATTGGCCACTCAGAACACTCAAGCAACAATAAACCTCAATGGGCCCATTCAATGTATTTTCCTTGTAAATTTAGAAAAACAACAGCTTGCATTAAACATTGCATAGTAAAACATTTCAAAAGTTTTTTTGTTTTAATTTTGATGATTAGAGCTTACAGCTCATGAAAATAAAAAATCCAGTATCTCAAAATACTAGAATATTTGCTAAGATCAACCAAAACAGAAAAGTTCAAGTTCTTTAAAGTATGTTAATTTATGCACTCATTACTTGGCTGGGGCTCCTTTCTCTTGAAAATATCCCATAGATTCCATATGGGGTTCAGGTCAGGCATGTTGGCTGGCCAATCAAGCACAGTAATATAATGGTCAGCAAACCACTTGGAAGTGGTTTTGGCAGTGTGGGCAGGTACTAAAGTCCTGCTGGGAAAGGAAATCAGCATCTCCATAAAGCTTGTCAGCAGATGGAAGCATAAAGTGATCCAAAATCTCCTGGTAGACAGCTGCATTGACTTTGGACTTGATAAAACACAATGGACCAACACCAGCAGACGTCACGGCACCCAAATCATCACTGACTTCAGAAACTTCACACTGGACTTTAAGCAGCTTGGATTCGGTGCCTCTCCAGTCTTCCTCCAGATTCCAGACCTTGATTTCCAAATGAAATGCAAAATGTACTTTTATCTGAAAAGAGAACTTTGGACCACTGAGCAACAGTCCAGTTATTTTTCTGATGATTTTGACGTTGTTTCTGTTTCAGAAGTGGCTTGGTAGCCCTTTTCCTGAAGACGTCTGAGCGTGGTGACTCCAGCTTCAGTCCACTCCTTGTGAAGCTCTCCCAAGTGTTTGAATCGGCTTTGCTTGACAGTATTCTCAAGCTTGCGGTCATCCCTGTTGCTTGTGCACCTTTTCCTACCCAATTTCGTCCTTCCAGTCAACTTTGCATTTAATATGCTTAGATACAGCACTCTGTGAACAGCCACCCCTGTCAGTAATGACCTTCTGTCACTTACCCTCTTTGTGGAGGGTGTCAGTGATTGTCTTCTAGACCATTGCCAAGTCAGCAGTCTTCCCCATTATTGTGGTTTCAAAGAACAAGAGATACCCAGAATTTATACTGTAGGGATGGTCATTTAATGAAACTCAAATGTAAATATTCTAATATTTTAAGATACTGGATTTTTGATTTTCATGAGCTGTAAGCTCTAATCATCAAAATTAAAACAAAAAAACTTTTGAAATACTTTACTTTACATGTAATAAATATAGAATATATGAAATATTTTTTTGAAATAAATAATATTCTGTAAATAAGTTACAGAAAAAAAATTATAATATATAAAATATATATATATATATATATATATATTGAAAGCAATTGAAATAATATTAAATTGTTAATATGACAATATAAAAAAATTGATAAAATGTCCAGGCTAGAAGACACAATGTAAAAGTTAAAACACCGCTGTGTAGGCTTTACAACAACAGAGTCAAGCAATTCCCATGAGGCCACAAGCTATCATCTGTGATAATCACCACTATAGGAAGTGTGTAGAAATGCATCAAAACAAACTAGACCTCTGTGATAAATATGAATGGACCATTGTCCATCTCATCACGAGTGGGTTGGGTTGTACATTTGGCCAAGACATACAGGACAGTGCCCTTGTGTGTCCTTCGCTTATGCTAGGAAGAGAAGTTCAAGACTTGGCCATGACTGAACAAGGTTTCACTCTGCCCACAGTGATATTGCTCCCGGCCCACTCACAGAGATAGATTTCTACTGCATCCTGTTTTTACTGCTAAACACTTGGAAAACTCTGAGAACTACATATGCAACCACAGATATCACAATGTCAGACTGCACGTACACAAGTAACTTTATATGGAAAGGAGCTATTTTGGGTTACTTATAACTGTGTGCTCTGGAATGACCAGCAGATCCAACTAAGCTAATAGAATATGATAGAATAATTATTTTTTTACACTCAGCCCTGATAAGAAGTGATTTCTTCATGAGAAATCTCAGTGTGCATAAACTGTATGAAAAAGAATCAACTGCCTCTTATTATACTTCATGGTTTAATATAAATTAATATTTATTTTACAAATTTAAGTCAAATTAATTGATTGATTCATTGATTCATTTTACTTTATTGGGTTGACATCACTCAACTCTAAAACAATTGATATGTAAATGAGAAACATTAAACAGACTCGCTACAGTAATAAAGGCTTAATAATTAAATGAAAGAGTAAAAGAGTTAGTACTTTAATCTGGAATAAATTAAGTCAAGATGTAACAAGCCTAGAACAGAAAACCCAAATACGAAGCATTTTTAAATGAGTTCGATCTTTATTAAGTTGAATAATGTCCACCTCCCTGAACAGTAGTGTCTCACAAAGTTTGTCCACACCGGTTAAAACGCAATGAGCAACAAGCACACGCACACAGACCACTTCACAATACATTTGCAAACCATATTGCACCCATACACATGTACATACCTGGTCAAACGCACAAATGCACAACCCTACATTATGGGCAAAAACAATTTCATGTGCAAAAATTATGAGCAAATCTGGAATTTTTTTTCATTATAGACTCGAATGGAGCATTAATGAAAGTCTTCGAAGAATGTCAGTTTATTTCATGAGCATGTCATGATATTGTATAATATAACAGCATGTTTGTACATCTCTAGTGTCACAAATCTGATTGAGGCGGGTGTGTCTCAAGGCACTGAGGCAGCTTATAGGTTTAATTGATTGACTAATCAGGCTTAAAGGTTTAGTTAAAATCAGTGGAGATATTTCACATAAGCAAATGGACATTCAGATCAAAGCAGATCAGATTTAAAGGAACAGTACATCAAAAATAAAAAATCATGTCATACTTTAGTTGTGTCCATCCAATGAGCATGATTTTTTTTTAAGTTAAAGGGATAGTCCACCCAAAAAAGTCACCTCACTCTCATGTTGTTCCATTTCTTTTTTCTGCTGAACACAAAAGAATATATTTTGAATAACGTTGATAACCAAACCATTTCACTTCCCATTGATTTACATTTTTTGTCCATACAATGGAACCGAAAGAGTTTAGTTACATTCTTCAAAATATCTTCTTTTGTAATAAGATTTGCAGAAGAAAGTAAGTTTTACAGGTTTGGAACAACATGAGGGTTAGGAATTTTTAGTTTTGGGTGAACTATCCCTTTAATGTCAATGACGCTAAACGTCAGTGTGTCTTGTACAGTAACTGATCATGAGAAGCCAAATTACAATATGTACATATATGGCAATTTTCAGCAAATAATCACTTATATTTCAGCCTTTTCTTTACATAATGCTATCACATGACTTCAGAAGACTTGGAATATAGTATAGAAGTCATATCGAACTACTTTTATGGTACTTTTTGTTATTTTTGATCTTGTATATAAAAGAGCAGCGTGACTATTTTGCTAAAGATCTCCTTTTTCATCAACCATGGAATTAAAACATGGTTTGAAATGACACGAGAGTAAATAGTGACAGAATTGTCTTTTTTTTTTGTTTAAAGACCATTTAGTTCAGTGCATAAAAATCTACCAATTCACATTCAGATCCTAAAAATCTGCTTGAGAAAATGCGACAGCTCTAGATAACTGCTTGTCAAGGGGTGGATACAGAGGTAAAGAGTTCATTAAATCATTAAATGCATATATAATAAAGTAATATAACTAAATACGTATTTAGATCCAAAACCGCTGCTCTTTAAATGAGCATGTGAATGCAGAAACGCTCAGAAAGAGAACTTCACATCACTTGAATAAAGCTGTTTTGCAGCATCATTCTTTTTTCTTCTTTGGAAAATCAGATGGGAATTATATAAACACTACTATAACCCTAGTTAGTTTAGATATGCTAGGCATTAACATATACAGTAGACTACTGACAAGGATACTAGCTCTACGGGTCCATCAAGAACACTAAACATTGAGTCTTCTAATGTGACGGCTATACAGTTTTAACAGTCTCTTGGTCAGGCTAGAAAGGACTCGCATTCATTAAAGATGCCGCCTTAACAAGAAGAGAATAAGAGTTACACCTACTTATAAAAGGAATTGAGCTTTTCTAGCTAGATTTTAACAGTTGTGTACTTAGAATAACAACTGATACAAAGATTCAGAATAAGATGCATGTTTTTCTGCATTAATTGACGTCTCACCCCTCCTGAGACACAGATCAATCTGATATACACTACTGTTAAAAAATGTAGGGTCAGTGAGATTATTAATATTTTTTTGAATGATTTTTGAAGGACTATGTGACACGGAAGACGGCAGGTAACAGAAGTATTCAGATTTTCCATCACAGGAATAAATCACATTTCAAAATAGATTAAAATAGAAAATAGTTATTTAAAAAAAAAATTGTAATATTATTTCACAAAATAAATGCAGTCTTGGCAAGCAAAAGAGATTTTCAAAAACAAATTTTGAACAGTAGTGTAAATTGAGCGTGAAAATGAAATATATTGAAAAGCATTTTAGCGAGTCCTAACCAGGCGCAATGTGACAAATAATCACCTGAACACAAAACAGCTACGAAACATGACACAATGTCATTGTCGACCAATCAGAAGATAACGATGTTTAATGTAATTACCTGAAGTAGATTTTTAGACCAATGAGATTTCACTGAATTGTCACAGAAAATGAAATCGTGTAATCGACAAAATGTGCTGTTTTACATTTAATATCATTCATCGCAACATGACTGGTTAGGACTCAGCGTTACAGTCATGATAGCTGAACAGATGAAATTGAAATTGTGGCATAAAAATATGATTGTAAAATCTGAAAGCACACATAAAACAGACTGCAGACAGCACAATTTGTTCATAAAAAATAAAACAAAACAAAAAAATACATATACAAGTCAAAAGAGTTCCAAATCCGTCCTTGCTAGTGAAGCATAAACCACACATTTCAAAGAAGTCACAGTTATTTTTTTTCTACAGTATAGTAAAAGTTGTCCGGCCATCTGTAATTCAAACTATATGCTTTCCCAAAATCCATCCCAATTCCAAACCAATTACTCTGGAACCTTTCTTTTAGAGGGCGGCACAAGATGAGCGGGCAGTTCGCTTGGAAGCTCGTGACCTTCTAGTTTGACCTTGATCAGGTGATTGGCCAAGGCAAACTCCTCATCATCGAGCAGCCCATCTTTATCAATGTCAGCCAGCTTCCAGATCTTACCCAGCACAGTGTTTGGCAGCTTGGACTTCACCATCTCCTTCTTGGCATTGGCTCCAGTCACTTTGCCATTGACGGGCGAGAGAGTGTAGAAGATTTCATCATACATAGGTTTGTCACGTGCCACCACCCATTCGACTTCATCAATGCCCTCGCCGGCTCCCTCACCATATCCATGTCCGAACGGCCCATTCATGGTACCCTCGAAGGCGCCACCCTTCACCACCTGGTTGGGGCGCTGCGTCTCCTCCTGACGCACCAGAACCATAAGCTGGGCGATGTCGTGGCCCAGCATGTCGTCCACGGTGTCCAACAGCTTCATTTTCAGAGGCTGGAACTTGTTCAGATCATGTGCTTGAAGCTGCTCCTATTCAGGGCGAAAGAAAGCAAGAAAAACACTTATAGGATGTAACAAAAATTTCCAGGATAAACCAGCTCCGCTCCCTTTAGATACTCTATTGCAGACAGGCTGTGTCAAGCTGTTGATGCTTGGCAACATGAAAAAGTTGATGCTTTGGCTTCTTTTGGAAATAGTTTCATAACTAGCCAAATTTTTTCTGAAACGCAAATTGCTCAATATTCATTTGTTTATAGAGCTGTTGTATAAAAGTAACAGTAATCTAAACAGAACTGAAAAAAAGGCACATAATCAGGTTTGGAGGTCCACCCAAAGCTGACATGTATATAGCTGTTTGTTGACTTTAAAAATGTGGGACAAATTATGCTGATTTTGAATGTGCACTGAAAGACCCTTTAGAAGCCCCAGTGAAGCATTCTTGAATCAGCCTCTATGTTTGTTGGTTAAATTGACCTTACCTGCATTTTCTTAAGATTAGGGAAGTCTCCTGGGGAAATCTGGTGTTCCCTCTCAATGCGGCTGTAGATCTCGCCCAAGCTGTTAACCAGCTCCTTCTTTTTGTTCTCCTTCCCAAAGACTGAGGGCATTTCTTTTTTCAAGGAGCTAATGATGTATGCATGGACCTGTGAGAGCACAAAAGCAAAGCTCCTTGTAAGTTTATAGAACAGACATCAGTATATCACAATTACAAAGAGCATGCCTGGGTTGTTTTTAACACTAAAAAAAATATAATTAACATTTTTGTCTCTGGAATACATTATTTTGATTTGTTAATTGTAATTTTTGCATATTTTTCAACTCATTGGTCATTTTGCATGTGAACGTGATTCTAAAACGGGCTTAATTTTTCTTTTTTGGGATGTAATATGACACAAACATGTTTTTGCATTAGACTCTATACTGATTTTATAGCCAACAAACAAATTGAGACATTGAATATAAAAAGATGCAGCTTTTTACAAATGCATTCAACCCAAACAATTCATTATGAAACTGGATAGTAGCAAGAATACACAAGCTAATAAATAAGTCGTCGTCTGCGGCAGAAAGAGGCCTGGCCCCTGCGTGGAAGGAAGGTGACTGTATAAATGATGACAGGAGGGGAAGCACATCTGTATGATCAGGGTGAGGGACAGGGAGAGAACTTAAATGTTATTTTTTAATGCATCCAGCTGGATCTAGAGATTTAAATTGAGTTTGACAAGAGAACAGTACTGACAGTCCCCAACATTTCCTCTTGCAGAGAGGGTCTCTATGGCCCAGCCCATGTGTTTTGACCAACGTTGATACTGATGGGGATAATAAAGGATTTCAGTCGTAAATGAACCGACATCAGAGTGTTTCAGTTTCCTTTTAAATGACAGCTTTATGTCTGACTACCTAAGTTACTGTTCTTTTATACATCTAAGAGGTGGACTGCTGTTTAAAAACATGTGGAATCTAGTCATAGGACAGCAACAGACATAAGACATGAAAGTATTAGGGCTCAATTTAATACATAAACACTTTAGTATTTCCGAATGTAATGTGCTAAAGAATTATTGCATAAAAGACAATAATGTTTTGTGAATACAGGCCTTAAATCGTTCTTTTGTGTTCCTTTGAAGAGAAAAAGTCACAGGTTTGGAACATGAGAACAACATTTTTGAGTCAACTTCCTTTAGACGTGATTTTATAATAAGTAATTAAAGCAAGGAAGACTGCAAGATCACTCAAGGGCATTTATAACCATGACTTTATGAGTCATGATCCCTCAGTATCTTTCAGCACATTTAACAATCCCCACTAATCACCTGACCTCTGAGTCAAAGTCAAGGACTTTCTTTGCATTTTCTGGTTTAGTTTTTCAGATGTACTGTAGCTGATTACCTGCACAACCAGTATCACCTTTTAATTGCATATTACATATATGTATTCTTTTTTATATAAATATATATATATTATTTATATATATCATATATAAGCCTTTGTTTCCCTCCTAAGTTGTACTTTTTGTTCCAAAGAAATAGGGATGCACGATATATCGGCCACCATATCGGTATCGGCCCATATCGGCTCATTTTTTCTGTTATCGGTATCGGCCTGATAAGAAAATTTGGCCGATATCTTAAAGCCGATAAATAATGCATTATTTCCTTCAGAGACACTTCAGATGCGCGCTGTTCGTTTGCAGCCTTTTGTGCAATTGTACAGAATAATCGGTTATCGGTATCGGCCAAAATTTTCATATCGGTGCATCCCTATGAAACCAGGCTATGCTTAGCTAGCCTTAAATAAATCTGTTAAAAAGAGATCTTGTGGTTGTGGTGCTGTGGCAGGGCCCAGACAAATGCTCTTTAAATGCTTAATATGTTACGTTCTGGTAAAACAGACCCCTAGACACTCGTAGGATGTAGCAATTATACAGAAACAGAGACAGACAGATAAATGACTACTTCATGTTCTTATGGTCATTACTAAAACAGCCCTTAAATATAAATGAATCAAGCTTGGATTCAAAAATTACTGTAGAAGCAAATATAATATGCTTAATGCGGAGGAGAGAAAAAAAAATCAATGACTCTGAGTCAATTTTAATGTAGCTGAACATCAGAGCCATGTGCAGAGCCACATCAGCAGACTATACAGTTTGGTAAATAGCCTCATTACTTGGGCAAATCTGCAAGATCAGACATACAAAAGGGCCTGTAAACACACAAAGTGCATGTCACTGCTATTACTTTTACACTAGAGCTATATGCTGGACCACATCAAAAACATGTTGGAACGACAACAACATTCACAGCATGTCAACTTAATAAATGCAGAAACAAAGACCTTTTATTCTGAATCACACACACACTAAATATTTTCCCTTGAACACCAACATATAAATAAATCCTCAAGTGCTTGTTTTGCTTTTAACAAAATTTGCTAGCCAAATTTTGAGCAGTTTGTTGGCCGTTTCCTGCTTTTGGTTTCAGTAGTGGTTTTGGTTCAGAACTTTCCAAGACTTTAGTACTTAAAGGATTAGTTCACCCAAAAATTAACATTCTGTCATTATTGTCTGACATTCCAAATGCTGTTATTTGTTTCCTGTGGAACAAATTATTTTCCATATACAAGAGGAATATGTAGTTTTTATTTTCATAGCCATGATAACTATGAACTCTTGTTTGGAAAAGAGCTGAATAAAGAGATTCTTCAAATCTATTATTTTGTGTTCTCGAGCCTCCTCAACAGGAGATTGTTATTTTGCAGAATTTTAGCTTTTAGTGGGGACAGACAAATCACTATCTCATAGTAACCGGTTAGGACACTGTGTGCTCATGACAAGAAAATCATAACCTTGCTATAGAAAACAAAGTTCACACTGACAGAAGAAAAACCTTGAAAAAGAGAAATTATCAGTACTTAAAAAAAAATTTTTTTTTTTAATCTATTTTTGTCCCCTCAGTCCACCTAGACTACAATTTGCTCTGCACAGTGTTGTTAGCGTCTCCTAAAACTAAAATTATAAAACAAAGTTTGGACACACCTGTTGGAAAAAAGGGTTTATGAATAAACATAATGTGTAATTTTCCACCCTGGAACATTAAGTTGAAATACATCTGAAATTAGGAAAGGTGATGATGATTCTGACCAGGCTCTGCTGTTGAGTCGAGCTGTAATTTTTTTTCTTGCACAGTGTTGTTAGCGTCTCCTAAAACTAAAATTATAAAACAAAGTTTGGACACACCTGTTGGAAAAAAGGGTTTATGAATAAACATAATGTGTAATTTTCCACCCTGGAACATTAAGTTGAAATACATCTGAAATTAGGAAAGGTGATGATGATTCTGACCAGGCTCTGCTGTTGAGTCGAGCTGTAATTTTTTTTCTCTGATGTATATCTTCTGTAACAACTTCTAGCTTATCATCAATTACGCCATCAGTGTGTAAGCATTTTTGCGATGACCTTGACTGAAAAGGAGTATATTTCCAAAGCTGGCAGTTCTGTTGGGAGGAATTAGTGCGTTAATATTTCAAATCAGTGACATGGAATATGGCAGATATAGCCATTTCTTCCACAGGAAGATCCCATGCCTACAGGAATGGGGTAGACCATCCCTTCCGATTTGACAGTTTTACATGGGGATGCTTTATTGTCACCTGCAACAGTGTGGGTTGTTTTTTCAACAACTTATAGATCTCTATCCAGAATTGTTGTAACTTTAGACTGGGACTAGTCAACTCAAAGGTCTAAGAAAGACAAAATCTACAGTAACAGACACATGAGACAGTGTCATTGAGAGCAGGACAATAACAGCGGTGAAACTGGGCTTGGTATTACAGCTGTGATTATATTGTTGAAGAGGGACATATCTGAGGGTTAATATCAAGAGGCCCTGATTTCACAGCACGTCTGGAGTCGAGCGGTGCTGGAACTTCATTGGCGTAATAAGCTGCAGGTGTTAACAGTAGTTTGTCAGTATCTACAATACCTCCATATGGACATTTACGCAGGCAGCTATAACCAAAGCCATCTTCTGTAGCAACTGTTCATGGAGAGAGAAAGATACAAAGATGTCAAATTACAGTACCACAGGAAAAAAAGGATAGACTTTTAATTAGAAATGTTTTCAGATTCAGTGAAAGTTTAGGTAGTTCATGGCACTAGAAAGAAAAGTCTGGTATGAGCTGATGAAAAACAAAATGAAAGATGTGAATAAAAGAACATGAAAAAAGGAAATGGTTTTGGTTGACGCTGTGCTGCGTTTGCACTCTGCAACATCCTGAACTGATGAAGATGCTAAAAAGGATGTTATTTAAAGAACGTGCAAGATCAAAACCATAATCATAAACTGACAACTGGTAACGATCAGACTACACTGGTTGTGCTGTTTCTGATTCACAAAATAGTGACAATTATTAGACTAGTTGTGCTGGATGATTCACTGAAAATAACCAGCTCAGAGTCATTTGTTTGAGAATCAGACTACACTGGTTGTGCTGGATGTTATCAATTCACTGAAAATAACCAGCTCATGAGAATTATTTGTTTATGAATCATACTACACAGGTTGTGCAGAATGTTACTGGTTCACTGAAAAGAACCAGCTTATAAGAGTAATTTGTTCGTGAATCAGACAACACTTGGCATGTTGTGCTTTGCACACAGTAAATGAATACTAATTTTCAGATCTTAAAATGTCTGTTTAGTGTTTACACCAATTGTGATGTGACTAAATGACACCAAGTTTAATGCCGAATAATGCAAAAGTCAACAGGCTTTGAAAATGCTTGTCAAAAGTTATACAGTTACATTTAAGTTAATTCTAATATAATATAGCTACAAGGTGTTTCTACATATTGTTGCAAACGGAGCCTAACCTTTTTCCAATTAAACACAAACAGTAGCACGAATGTGGTTTTGAGCTCTATGTGGTTCAGAGCCGAGGCATTATTTAATAGCATGCTACTACAACAAAACAGTAATACATTTAAATGAACCTTAACCACAAACAGAGCGATTTAAGTGACCACTGCTTATCTACAAACCTACACCGGAGCCACGATCATCTGTTACACAGTCAGCCGAACATATAATACAACAGAACCACTCCAGTGATTGGATTTGGCAGACAGTATTTCCTGGAGGAAATGAGGTCTATTTCACAGCACCTGCCTGTGGTGGAGGTAGAGGAGAACTGGGAATGATAAAGCCGCTCTTGGGAGCAGCACTGGCACGTGGTCAATGGAGCTTTACAGCTGCACGCTCAGAAACATGCTGCACTGCCAAACACTTGATAACGGAGTAGAACAGACAGAATGGTATAATGGGTCCTGCAGTATTACAGCGATGAAAAATTAAATGATCAAGCTAATGGCCATTCTCTACTAATGGCTCTCTTTGCAGAGGTGTAACTGGGATCATATGGGCCCATATTATAGAGAGACAGAGAGAGAGAGAAAGAAAGATGCTGTGTTGATGTTTGTCAGACAAAGCAGTAGCATTTGCTTTCTGTGAGATGCTGTTCTTGTAATGGATGCATGAAAAAGTGCTGATGGGTGTCAGAAATGTATAGATGTTATTTAATGGATTGATCTGGGTGGGGAACTGTCTCTCAGTGTTGGTGATGATCTATACACTATAGCTTCAGATCCATCAGGATACGCAGCGATACAGTAGGTATCCAAGCCAAATTATGATTCTATATAAAATTAATTATTCAGTCTGATACTGCAGCTTAATTTAGTCCGGAACCGTCCTCTCCGTCTGGCCTTGATGACCTCTGAGAACTCGTCCGAGATGTCCAGCTTGTGGGCGTCGAACAGCAGGATGATGCGGTCCACGCGTTCGGCGAACCACTCCAACACCGCAGCGAAGTCATAGCCTGAAGGAGAGATTGGAAAAGAGATTGATATCCTGTCTAATATTTACGGTTCACAAAGCTTTCGCACCGGATGGATGCTCGCACGAGAGCGAAGAGGCAGCCAGCCAATCAGAACGGGCAAAATGACCTTGTTAGACCTGGAGCTCAACAGTACTGAAGCTGCTGACTCTCTTCCAAGTATCGTTAAAATGCTCAGGCCTGTTGCGGTTTTTATGATCTAATGTCTGCCAGTTAATGGCTTCTGCAGCTCAACTTCACTCCCTCTCCAGGGATGCAGAGTCAAACAGCAAGTCCACCATTCAAGAGGAAAGCAAGATGATGATTCATTTTAAACCAAGGCTGCATTACATAGAATATTATGAAAATATCTTAACTAAATAATGCATTTAGATGCAAATGGTTAAAGTATTGAAATTTGTATGCATGCAATGTCTGCATGATTCAGAATGGCTGTTTTTGAGACTGGCTCTTATTTTAAGGAGCCGCAGACTCTTGTGAAGGAGCATAAAACTAGTTTTTGCATTATCTGGGTGACTGCACATTCAACTTCCTAGCTGCTGAGATTTGGAAATTGGTAGACGGCTAACTCAGCCAAGAAAGCCAGAATCCTCCAAATGAAACCTAATGCTGTGGGCTAATTAGTTTTGTAATGTATGATATGAGATCTCCACATCCATTTGCATTGCTGCTATGCAACCAAGGAAGGAAAAAGGTTATGACAATGCAATACTGCTAAAATGAATCAAAAGCCACGCCACTGTGTCCGAACGAGCCTCCTCAACAGGAGATTGTTATTTTGCAGAATTTTAGCTTTTAGTGGGGACAGACAAATCACTATCTCATAGTAACCGGTTAGGACACTGTGTGCTCATGACAAGAAAATCATAACCTTGCTATAGAAAACAAAGTTCACACTGACAGAAGAAAAACCTTGAAAAAGAGAAATTATCAGTACTTAAAAAAAAATTTTTTTTTTTAATCTATTTTTGTCCCCTCAGTCCACCTAGACTACAATTTGCTCTGCACAGTGTTGTTAGCGTCTCCTAAAACTAAAATTATAAAACAAAGTTTGGACACACCTGTTGGAAAAAAGGGTTTATGAATAAACATAATGTGTAATTTTCCACCCTGGAACATTAAGTTGAAATACATCTGAAATTAGGAAAGGTGATGATGATTCTGACCAGGCTCTGCTGTTGAGTCGAGCTGTAATTTTTTTTCGCTGATGTATATCTTCTGTAACAACTTCTAGCTTATCATCAATTACGCCATCAGTGTGTAAGCATTTTTGCGATGACCTTGACTGAAAAAGAGTATATTTCCAAAGCTGGCAGTTCTGTTGGGAGGAATTAGTGCGTTAATATTTCAAATCAGTGACATGGAATATGGCAGATATAGCCATTTCTTCCACAGGAAGATCCCATGCCTACAGGAATGGGGTAGACCATCCCTTCCGATTTGACAGTTTTACATGGGGATGCTTTATTGTCACCTGCAACAGTGTGGGTTGTTTTTTCAACAACTTATAGATCTCTATCCAGAATTGTTGTGCTGTTGAGTCGAGCTGTAATTTTTTTTCTCTGATGTATATCTTCTGTAACAACTTCTAGCTTATCATCAATTACGCCATCAGTGTGTAAGCATTTTTGCGATGACCTTGACTGAAAAGGAGTATATTTCCAAAGCTGGCAGTTCTGTTGGGAGGAATTAGTGCGTTAATATTTCAAATCAGTGACATGGAATATGGCAGATATAGCCATTTCTTCCACAGGAAGATCCCATGCCTACAGGAATGGGGTAGACCATCCCTTCCGATTTGACAGTTTTACATGGGGATGCTTTATTGTCACCTGCAACAGTGTGGTTTGTCTTTTCAACAACTTATAGATCTCTATCCAGAATTGTTGTAACTTTAGACTGGGACTAGTCAACTCAAAGGTCTAAGAAAGACAAAATCTACAGTAACAGACACATGAGACAGTGTCATTGAGAGCAGGACAATAACAGCGGTGAAACTGGGCTTGGTATTACAGCTGTGATTATATTGTTGAAGAGGGACATATCTGAGGGTTAATATCAAGAGGCCCTGATTTCACAGCACGTCTGGAGTCGAGCGGTGCTGGAACTTCATTGGCGTAATAAGCTGCAGGTGTTAACAGTAGTTTGTCAGTATCTACAATACCTCCATATGGACATTTACGCAGGCAGCTATAACCAAAGCCATCTTCTGTAGCAACTGTTCATGGAGAGAGAAAGATACAAAGATGTCAAATTACAGTACCACAGGAAAAAAAGGATAGACTTTTAATTAGAAATGTTTTCAGATTCAGTGAAAGTTTAGGTAGTTCATGGCACTAGAAAGAAAAGTCTGGTATGAGCTGATGAAAAACAAAATGAAAGATGTGAATAAAAGAACATGAAAAAAGGAAATGGTTTTGGTTGACGCTGTGCTGCGTTTGCACTCTGCAACATCCTGAACTGATGAAGATGCTAAAAAGGATGTTATTTAAAGAACGTGCAAGATCAAAACCATAATCATAAACTGACAACTGGTAACGATCAGACTACACTGGTTGTGCTGTTTCTGATTCACAAAATAGTGACAATTATTAGACTAGTTGTGCTGGATGATTCACTGAAAATAACCAGCTCAGAGTCATTTGTTTGAGAATCAGACTACACTGGTTGTGCTGTTTCTGATTCACAAAATAGTGACAATTATTAGACTAGTTGTGCTGGATGATTCACTGAAAATAACCAGCTCAGAGTCATTTGTTTGAGAATCAGACTACACTGGTTGTGCTGGATGTTATCAATTCACTGAAAATAACCAGCTCATGAGAATTATTTGTTTATGAATCATACTACACAGGTTGTG
The DNA here is from genome assembly GCF_001515645.1 of Sinocyclocheilus grahami. Taxonomy (NCBI): domain Eukaryota; kingdom Metazoa; phylum Chordata; class Actinopteri; order Cypriniformes; family Cyprinidae; genus Sinocyclocheilus; species Sinocyclocheilus grahami. The sequence continues at coordinate 16,514 of NW_015505652.1, forward strand.
CAGAATGTTACTGGTTCACTGAAAAGAACCAGCTTATAAGAGTAATTTGTTCGTGAATCAGACAACACTTGGCATGTTGTGCTTTGCACACAGTAAATGAATACTAATTTTCAGATCTTAAAATGTCTGTTTAGTGTTTACACCAATTGTGATGTGACTAAATGACACCAAGTTTAATGCACAGGCTTTGAAAATGCTTGTCAAAAGTTATACAGTTACATTTAAGTTAATTCTAATATAATATAGCTACAAGGTGTTTCTACATATTGTTGCAAACGGAGCCTAACCTTTTTCCAATTAAACACAAACAGTAGCACGAATGTGGTTTTGAGCTCTATGTGGTTCAGAGCCGAGGCATTATTTAATAGCATGCTACTACAACAAAACAGTAATACATTTAAATGAACCTTAACCACAAACAGAGCGATTTAAGTGACCACTGCTTATCTACAAACCTACACCGGAGCCACGATCATCTGTTACACAGTCAGCCGAACATATAATACAACAGAACCACTCCAGTGATTGGATTTGGCAGACAGTATTTCCTGGAGGAAATGAGGTCTATTTCACAGCACCTGCCTGTGGTGGAGGTAGAGGAGAACTGGGAATGATAAAGCCGCTCTTGGGAGCAGCACTGGCACGTGGTCAATGGAGCTTTACAGCTGCACGCTCAGAAACATGCTGCACTGCCAAACACTTGATAACGGAGTAGAACAGACAGAATGGTATAATGGGTCCTGCAGTATTACAGCGATGAAAAATTAAATGATCAAGCTAATGGCCATTCTCTACTAATGGCTCTCTTTGCAGAGGTGTAACTGGGATCATATGGGCCCATATTATAGAGAGACAGAGAGAGAGAGAAAGAAAGATGCTGTGTTGATGTTTGTCAGACAAAGCAGTAGCATTTGCTTTCTGTGAGATGCTGTTCTTGTAATGGATGCATGAAAAAGTGCTGATGGGTGTCAGAAATGTATAGATGTTATTTAATGGATTGATCTGGGTGGGGAACTGTCTCTCAGTGTTGGTGATGATCTATACACTATAGCTTCAGATCCATCAGGATACGCAGCGATACAGTAGGTATCCAAGCCAAATTATGATTCTATATAAAATTAATTATTCAGTCTGATACTGCAGCTTAATTTAGTCCGGAACCGTCCTCTCCGTCTGTCTGACAGGAAGAATATATCTGACTGACACTACTGTTGAAAGGATTGGGTTCAGTAAGATTTAAAATATGATTTTTAAAAATGTTCACATTTTCCTTAAAACTATTATGTATGTGTATGCAAATGTTTTTGTACATGTACAATATTTGACTAAATACTAAATGAAAACGAAAATGCTAATTTTGTACATTTGCTATGTTAATACATTATTCTATTACAAATTATTTTGCTAGTCTAACAATATTTAGTATGCCAAACCAAGAATGTTCAATATTGTATCCCTAATTAGTGTTAAATCTTATTATAATATTATTTTATATAAGAATATAATAATATATTTTAAACATTTAAAAAAACCTAAAACTTTATTTTCAGGTTTTAAAATTCATTTTGAATCCCAGAATTTAAATCTGGTCTCGGACTCTTGTATGTCTTCTGTAATGCACTTCCTAAAAACTATAAAAACTAAAAGATGATATGAACAAACTGACCAACTACAGAATTGTGCACAAGCAAGCCAATCAAACAGGACAGTTTCAGCCAGCTCTTGGTGTTTCTGTGTGCAATATGTATGAAACAGTGATTATGAATGGTCTGTGGGTGTGCCGTCTGAGATTAAGGCTGAGTAGAAAGACAACAACAGCATCTAATTACAGACACACACACAGTAAGTATAAACATAAACACATGCACCTGGCTGAAAACACCTGCCCAAATGATCCTTAGAAACAGAATTCACAGAGCAATGCAGGAACAAGAGAAATCTTATCTTAATGATTTGATTCAGTTCATATGCACCAGCATACAGGAAAAAGCTGAAACTGGATAAAAGATGAACTGCCTGTAGCTATGAATATGAACGAGAAGGTTCCTCCCTATAATCTCATGTGACTGCTGGAGAAATTCCACAGACCTGCTTGACATAATCAAAGAATGGGGGACGCATGACAGACATTTACTCATAACGTCCTGCCAAATTCAACCATCACACCAACATATAAATGAGACTTTTGGAGAGGAAAATGGGAGGAGAAGATCAGCATAAAATGAAAATGCAATGAAAACTAGAATGAGATTTAGCAAATAAATCTTTCCCATTCAATTCACAACTCGGCTAAAACAATTTCTTTTGTAAATTCAGGAACTTTCGTCAGCTGGTACAGAACCAAATCTCATGAAAATCATTCCGTTCAAGTATTTTTATATTTTTTTTAATAAAATGAACCAGTTCTCGATTCCAAACCCTAAAAGAGAGACAGACGGTGAGACAAAGTAATACAAATAACTGTTGCAGCAGCACATACTTAGATCCAGTGTTCAAACAAGAAGAAAGATCGCTAAATGCTACAAGATTAATGCTATGAGAAGCAGAATGCAGTTTAGTGAGAAGATACAATAGTTGTCACGAAACTGCTTGCTCTTCTTACATGCACTCATGTGTGAGAACACCTCAAATGACTTAATCTACAATTCAATAGCAACTTTAAAAGCTCACAAACATTATGTTCACTGCGATCAATAGCTCTTTAAAGCCAGAGCTAAGCAGCCATAGACTAGAAGACACACCAATGTCACTTGGTCACTGGATGCTGTAGTGTTCTAGGGTTTGAAAAGATTACCACTGCATGATGCATACCATTTCACATAATATAACAATATTGTGTGCATTTATTTTGTGCTCCAGTGTGCATCTATTTGACACACTTCCACTTAATTTTCAACAGAGGCTCCTGTATCACATGACGACTAATTTCACTGCCAAATTTAAGCACTTACCTTTAAACCTACATTTACTGCTTTCAGCACAAACGAGAGCTACTAAATATTCGCCCTCTGAAACGATCTTGGAGAGCCCGGCTCTTGGCTCTGGCCTCTGGCCTCAGAAACATGAGTGTCTATAATCCTCGGGCCATATCAGTTCAGTCTGTGAGGGTGAGTGCAGTGGGAGGAGAGTGACCGGCTGATAGTAATAGTATGGGCCGCTCAGCTGCAATGGACTTCTCTGAATGAGCAATGAAGTAACCATATGCTAAACAAGCTTACTGTTACGAGGGCATTGGTTCAGTAATTCAACTAGAAGTGACATTGTATAGTAATTTTTATAGTACTGAAATTGTCACAACATTTAATCATAAAAGTCTAGAATGCTTGATCATGCAAGAAACATAATGGCGGGTGGAAAAATTACACATACGCTAAGCTTAAGTATCAAAACTTGTAAACAAAAAATGTACTTGAACCAAATAGGTTTCAAAATATCTGCCAAACCTGATATCCAGTACAATATGTGGCAAACCAGAGAATGAAAAGAAGCACACATCCACCATCCTTTGATACAATACAGTTGAAAAATGTATTACTATAGTTAAAATGTAGCGCAAACTCAAACTCTTATATTTTATGTACCATTTTCACATTATAAGGCCTGCATGAGGTCTTGTATCTGTCCTTACAGTTTACAAGCCAAAACAACATCCTTCATCTTGATAAAGCCTTGTCTCTCATCATATTCAACACAGACTTTTAACACAACACAGATTGAAACTGCAACTTGAAAAAATTATAATTGCTCCCCCCACCCAATATAATGATCAAGTGAATTCTGAGTTTCCTAAAGAAAATCTTTTTCAGTTGATGCCACAGGGAACAAGAACTAGTATTCAAATTTGAAATCTGAGATCACATGGGGTCCTGACAACATTCCTGGGCGTGTACTGAGAGACTGTGCAGTGGAACTCACCGATGTCTTCACAGACATTTTCAACATCTCGCTAAGTCAGGCTGTTGTCCCCACATGCTTCAAAGCTACCACCATCATTCCAGTCCCGAAGAAGTCGTCTCCATCCTGCTTCAATGACTACCGTCCAATTGCACTTACCCCCATCCTCATGAAGTGCTTTGAACGGCTAGTCATGCACCACATCAAGTCTGCCCTCCCCCCCTTCTTGGACCCCTTCCAGTTTGCATATCGGTCCAAACGCTCGACCGATGACGCCATCGCCACTACCCTCCACTCAGCACTCACACACCTGAACAAAAAAGACTCATACGTCAGAATGCTGTTCATAGACTTCAGTTCAGCATTCAACACAATCACCCCTCAACAGCTCATTCACAAACTGGTCCAGCTGGGGCTCAACACTGCGCTGTGCAACTGGCTGTTGGACTTCCTGACAGGAAGACCTCAGGCAGTTCAGGTCGGCAGCAACACATCCAGCACCATCACACTGAACACTGGGGCCCCCCAAGGATGTGTGCTGAGCCCCATCCTCTTCACTCTGCTGACCCACGACTGCACACCGTCACACAACTCCAACCTCCTTATCAAGTTTGCGGATGACACGACTGTAGTGGGTCTCATTAGCAACAGAGATGAGACAAACTACAGGAGCGAGGTGAGCCGCCTGGCCGGGTGGTGCAGTGACAACAATCTCTCTCTGAATGTGGAGAAGACGAAGGAGATTGTTGTTGACTTCAGGAGAGTGCGCACTCAGCATGCTCCTCTGACCGTCAATGGTGTGACTGTGGAGAGGGTGAGCAGCACCAAGTTCCTGGGTGTGCACATCACAGAGGATCTCTCCTGGACTGACAACACCGCAGCACTGGCCAAGAAAGCACAGCAGCGTCTCTACTTGCTGTACATGTGGAAGAATTGACAATAAAGCAGACTTGACTTGACTTGACATGATCTTGTTACGCAGTTGTACTTTGAAAACATTCTAGGACTGGTATAACCAAACACAACAATACTAGACCATTAAACCAAGTTATACTACAGTGTGAAATGAATAACTTTAAACCTCCAACCTTTAATGTTTGATTACTTCCTGCAAAATATTACAAATTAAATACAAAACCAAAACAGGAAAAAAATTTATATTAAAATAAAGGTTTGGAAAGTCTTAACTAAGGTTTATACAAAAATATTAAACAACTTAACATTAAGAAAATGCTGCTCATGTTTATTGAGCAGCAAATCAGCATATCAGAATGACATCAGAATGAAGGATCATGTGATAATGAAGACTGGAGTAATGATGCTGAAAATTCAGCTTTGCCATCACAGAAATAAATTACATTTTAAAATGTATTCAAAAACAGTTATTTTAAATTGTAATAATCTATCACTATATTACTGTTTTTACTGTTTTCCTGACCAAAGCAGCCTTGACAGCAATAAGAGACTTCTTTTATAAACAATACAAAATCTTACCGGCTCTAAATTTTTGAAAGGTAGTTTTTATATATCAATAGCTCCCGATATGATATTTTTCTTCTGTGCATGTGCATGTGCATGTTGGTGCATTTTGGCAGTCAGTTACCTCTGCTGATCCTTTGTTTCTCTCCGCTCAGGATTCCTGGAGTGTCAATCAGTCAATCACACTCCAGAACAGGGTTGGGCAGCTGGGCACACACAAATCTGAGGGCCAACCCAAACAAACCAGAGTCACACAGTCACACTTTGCAGACGTCTTACAAGCACATGAGCACACTAACCACTAGGTTCCACAGTTTTAGGCTTCACTCTTGATTTGAAATTGTTCTCTTTGCTTGAAGTAAAAATATACATGTACCATATATATATATATATATATATATATATATATATGCACGCACATACATGTACATAAAAAACCCTTCCTTATTTATTTAAAAAAAAAATTTTTTTTTTTAGTCCAGATGCTTCTTCAGTCTGCTGCCATCAGGGAGGAGACTGCGGAGTCTCCAGGCCAGGACCAGCAGACTGAAGGACAGCTTCATCCATCAGGCTGTCAGGAAGCTGAACTCCCTCCCGACCTTGCCCCCCCTCCCCTCTTTTGCCCCACGCACCACTGAACTCTGACCCTCTAATGGACTCTTCCACTCCCCCCCTCCCAAATACACACACACACACTGTCACTTTAATCAATCTGAATAAGCTCTTTTGCACTACAAATCATTTTTTGCACTACAATCACTATATCTGCACTGTTGTTTACTTTACTGGTTTGCACTCTTTCTGCCATATGCCTTGTGCTTTATATATATATTTTTACATTTTACCTTATTTGTATATTTGTATAGTTGTATTTTGTATTTAATCTGTATTTATGTTATCTGTATGCACCCAAGGGTCTGAGAGTAACGCAATTTCAATTCTCTGTGTGTATGTGCTGTACATGTGGAAGAATTGACAATAAAGCAGACTTGACTTGACTTGACATGATCTTGTTACGCAGTTGTACTTTGAAAACATTCTAGGACTGGTATAACCAAACACAACAATACTAGACCATTAAACCAAGTTATACTACAGTGTGAAATGAATAACTTTAAACCTCCAACCTTTAATGTTTGATTACTTCCTGCAAAATATTACAAATTAAATACAAAACCAAAACAGGAAAAAAATTTATATTAAAATAAAGGTTTGGAAAGTCTTAACTAAGGTTTATACAAAAATATTAAACAACTGTTTTTAACATTAAGAAAAACAGTAAATGTTTATTGAGCAGCAAATCAGCATATCAGAATGACATCAGAATGAAGGATCATGTGATAATGAAGACTGGAGTAATGATGCTGAAAATTCAGCTTTGCCATCACAGAAATAAATTACATTTTAAAATGTATTCAAAAACAGTTATTTTAAATTGTAATAATCTATCACTATATTACTGTTTTTACTGTTTTCCTGACCAAAGCAGCCTTGACAGCAATAAGAG
>NW_015505652.1:23403-27739 GCF_001515645.1 Sinocyclocheilus grahami
TATATATATATACACACGCACACACACACACATACTGAGTAAAACAAGCTCTGATTTCACACTGAAAAAGTCCTAAATATCCAAAACTGTGAAGTTGTAGTAACTTGGCATGAAGACATGGAGAAGAATGCCATAAATCATTCATTTGTTTCCATCTACGGCTGTAGTTTGACCAAGTTGAACATAGTAAAACACAAAAACCAAGACCGACGTCACATTTTTACAGCCTGAAAAAAAAAAGTCTGCTCTGAAATTCTTTAATCGCAAGCCAAAAACTAGTATGCATGGCTTTTGTGGCTTAGTGTGTGAACTAGGCCCAGACAAAGTGTGTCATGCTTTGGAGTGAATCACTAAGGACCTCAGGCTAGGGAAACCTATCCTAACATTATTTATTCTCATTTTGACAGTCCCTACTATAACAGTGTTTGTTGGACACAAACAAATTTAGTCTAAGAACACATTCTAGCATGTACATTTACTGAACATCTGGCACCAGACAACACGCTAGTACAATATATGTAGCGGTTTAGGCCAAATATGAAAGTTAAGCAGAAGAGTTTTAATTACTATTGTAAACTACCCACAACCAAACATTAATCTACTTAAAAAATAACCATATTTGTAGCCATTTTGCTTGCACTGTCAAACTATTTGATGTGTAATTCTATGTACTAGTTTACACCATGCACACTGAGCTGCTGCTATTTGTGAATTCATAAATGATATACATCTCTAAAAATAAACCTGAAAACCAGGGCAGTTGTCTCAGGCATTTCAAATGACATAAACCCACAGCCAAACAGGGTGCATGACAAGTAATATCTCATGAGCATGTTTACTATTTCCATGCACCAAAATGTGGGGAAAAAAGTGAATTTCTTAGCATAACTCAGATGCTAAAGGGATAGTTCACCCAAAAATTTAAATTCACTATTTGGTCCCCATTTACATTCATATGGACATTCTCTTTTCTGAAATTCTGAAGAAAGTTAGGTTTGGAACAGTAAATCATGACAGTACTTCCATTTCTGGGTGAACTTTTCCTTTAAAGTGTGTTGCTGCTGCTCTTTCTGACAGAATTACATGAAAAATATTCAAAAATATGCAGGCTTTGAGATTGCAAAAGGCAAAGAGACAATTTTCTCAAGAGTTTCTGTTGATTTGCACAACAAGCAGCGCAGCCTGCCAAACCATCAGACTACGAAGTACAGCAAAGACCACCTGCAAAAATAATCACATGCACACGATTGCATCACTTGGAGGTTTTATAAAGGACTGTCACTCTACCATACACACTTTTATAGTTGTATAATTTTCAGCCCATTTAATAATATGCTGGTGAGCTTGATGGTATAATGTCCTCTTATCTGTCTGTTGCTCAATCACGTGACGAGAGGTCAGTGGATCAGACAGCATGAGGAAACTCAATCAAGAGAAGGAATGTTGCCTAGAACAAGCCCCCCTCTGTGACATCATCATAAGACAGGAAGACCATGTTACATATGCAAAGCTCTACCCAGACTAAAGCTCTAATGTTTAGCTCCAACGTTTAGCTGAAATATGTAAATTTCAATAAATTTAATTGTTTTAATCCCACCTGTTAAGGAAGGCATTCCCAAAGGCGTTGAGCTTCCGAAAGGGTTTTTTGGGATCCATTACCAGCGCGTTTCCTGGTATTAGTCCCTCCATGGTGCCATGCATCACTGCTATGAAGGAGTCAGTTGTGGGTTCTGGACCGATCCGCATACCAGGGAAGTCCTGCTCCAGGAGATATCTATAAATAAAAAAAAGATGCATTCAGATGCCTGTAAACACTTCTGATAGCCATTATCATGTGTAAAATATGATATTTATGTTGTTGATTTGAGAAAGTTTGAATATTAAAATCGTTTCAATTGAAAAAATACTGTGAATTCAATATATGTAGCATTTTTACATATAGAGTCCAAGAACACATGTAATAAAAGCTCCTAATCTGCACTTTTTCTAATTTAAAATTTTCAACATAATTTTGTTTTAAAAAATTTGAATTAAAAAAATTAGTTATTATAAAAACGCAGAATCTGAGATCTTGTCTCAGATTGTCTTAACCATTGTGTTACACTTGTGTTAAATATGTCTTAACCATTTTATGTCATAATTTTTTGATTTGTCAAAATTCTAAAACATTTATTCAACTTTTATAAAAAGTTTTTTTTTACTGTATTCCCATGTTTACATGAAAGAAAAATTCCAATGTGTTCGCAGATTTTTGGAACATGTATATCCACTCTTTGGTGTCCATCCCTGTCATGGATGCCTCATATATTGTGTTCTTTCTTTAAAAAAAAAAAAAGAAAGAAAGAAAGAAATTAATACTTTTATTTTTTTAATAATTGATCAAAAGTGACAGTGAAGCAACAAACAACTACATTTCAACAAAATATTGCAATTTTTTAACATTGATAATAAAAATAAATGTTTCTTAAGCACAAATCAATAAATATATTAGAATAATTTCTGAATTCAAGACTATGTTCACATGATTCAGATGAGTTCTGCTATTGTTGAAAGGAACACTGTTAAGAGCACACTCTAACAGAGAATGTGAGTTTACTAAGATAATGTTTACTCTTCTCAGCACAGAGCCATTCAAACAGACCCTGCTGTGGACATGTGATGGCACTGAGACTGTTTGGAATACAGTGCAGGTCAAAATGACAGTCTGAGTAACTACAAGACACTTGGCTTCAACTGAGAACTTATTAGCTGCAGTTTAAGCCAGTAACACAAGTGTAACACAAAGTGTAAACAGGACACTGGTGTCATTTATGATAGGATGTTTTGCCAAGACCAATATATCTAACGAAGAGAAAGTTATCTATTGCTTTTCTGTTAAGCCTTTCTTACGATCATTCCATTGAAATCATAAAACAACATTAAAACAAATCTGTCCTCAGCTCACAATATTTACATTCAGACATTTGGGGTCAAAGACATTAATACTTTTATTCAGCAAGCATGCATCAAATTTACCAAGAGTGACATTAAACACACCTATAAAGTACTAAAAGATTTCCAATTCAAACTTTTTACTCATAAAAGAACGCTAAAATAAATGTATCACGGTTTCCGAAAAAATGTTGAGCAACTGTTTTTAGCATAGATAATAACAATCACCAAATCAGCGTATTAGAATGATTTCTGAAGGCTCATGTGACACTGAAGACTGGAGTAATGGCTGCTTACAAAACCCCGGGACTGACAGTGGTGGATGTAAGGATGAAATATTATACGACAAGGTCAGCTAGAATGACTGCTCCTACATCTCACTCTATTATGAGTGCAATTCATTTTACATTGACAAAATTACTGGACATGAGTGTTTTCAGCTCTTTTTAAAACAAAGTGCAAAATGGCCATGAGCCAAGCTTTTGTATTATGCGTCCATGTTGAAAAGATTCAATGTTAAGCATGAAACTTCCCCCGACATTTTAATGAAGTGTTTCATGGGCTTTCTCACATTCATGAAGCATACACAGAAAGCTTAGCTTATTTACTTTCATAGTTATGTGTTCAGTCAGCAGAATGGCCGCTGTGTCCACTGAGGCTCTCACGATCCTGATGAATAATGCAAAGGAGGAAAGAGAGCCAGAGTGAAAATGAGGAGGCACATTTGTTATTGCCAGTGCAGGACAATACCTCACTCTCACATATAACACTCACCTCGAGCAAAAACTCAGCTCAGTCACTCAATCAAAAAATAAAAAATAATTTGTGATTAAATTAACTACAGTCAAATGACATGGCATTTAATGACGTATTAAAAAATACATACACTACTGTTTAGAAGTTTGGGGATAGTGATTTTTTTATGCTGCATTTATTTGATAAAAAAAATACAGTAAAAATGGCAATACTGTGAAAGATTATTACAATTTGAAATAACTGTTTTGTATGTTAACAATTTCAATTATAATTTATTCCTGTGATGACAAAGCTGAAAATGTCCTTACTCCATATTTATAAGAAATATATATTTTTTGTAATGCAAAGATATTTACCGTCACTTTTATTACAAAATGGATTCTTGCTGAATAAAAGCATTAATTTCATTTTAAAACTTTCATTGACTGTCATTGACTCCTTGCTTAAAGGGGTCATATGATGCGATTTCAAGTTTTCTTTTCTCTTTGGAGTGTTACAAGCTGATTGTGCATAGAGAAGATCCCTGAAGTTGCAAAGACTAAAGTCTCAAAACCAAAGAGATATTCTTTATCAAAGTTAAGACTCTGCCACACCCCCCATAACGGCTCGTTCTAACACCCCCCCCACATATCTAGGTCACTATGTGGGA
>NW_015505652.1:29195-68343 GCF_001515645.1 Sinocyclocheilus grahami
ACACTATACTGTCAATAGATACATTATATACATTAAATATCCACTATTCGCCACTTACTCTAAACGTAATAAAATCAGAATAATATTGCGTTTTGGTGTTTACATAGTTATTTTTGGTTTCTGATGTTTTAATCATGTTACTTGTCTGGCGTTAATGAAGCGTTAATGTCAAGCCCTGGAGTCTATAACGTTAAGTGCCGGGGCTCAGCCCCAGACGGCCCGGCCCAATTTAAACCCTGGTCTTATGTAGCATGATGCTACAGTGTGCATGAATGGTCACATAACACACGCTTTCGGTCTTGTAGTATGAACGGACATCTGCATATGATTGAAACTCTACACAGCTCCCGCGCTACTCTCCATTGGAAATTAATGACTTTCGTTCTGTCATTTGTCGGAGTTAGTGGAAAGCCGGCTTGAAACGCAGTGGAAACGCCAGTAAGGCGAGGATCGTTTTCATTTTAAAACAAAAGCGCACCAGTGTAAATGTAGCCTTACAGCTACGGGGGCTGGGACGCATTCACACTAAATCCTCACGTGTGAGCCACATTTCTGAGTGTCACAGTCGTGGACCGACTGTGCAGACCTATCGGTGTATTAGGCTATAGTAAGATACCACGAGCAGACTGCTCCGTACGTTTTCGCATTGCTCTCGCGGATGTCAAACACTGATCGATCTGCGCCTCACTGACGTTGATGAGATTAACTCCTTAGGTATCGAAATTTGGTACCGAACGACGAGACGTTTTTCGATACTCGATGGTATCGAGGCAATTCGATTGGTGCCTAAAAAGTATCGAACTCGATACCCAGCCCTAATCATTACTGTGTCTGTCAAGCGACTTTGTTCCCCTTTCGGGCTTGAACTGATGGTAAAACTAATGACTTTATTTACTGTCTTTACATTTATTTTGAAAGCTGAAGCTCGCGATTATGGTAATGGGCGTTACATTTCCGATGAGTGCTTGCGGTGTTCGGCCAATCACAATGCACTGGGTCAGCTGGCCAATCAGAGCAGACTGCGCTTGTCGGAAGGAGGGACTTTGTAGAAAACGAAGCGTTTGAGAGAGGCGGGGCATATAGGACCTACAATAATGTACAGTATTTGAAAAATAATGTGTTTTTTGAACATTAAAGCATGTCAACATATTCTGTTACACCAAATACACAAAATAATGATCTTTAAAAAAAGCATCATATGACCCCTTTAATGAAATTGCTAAAATATCTACAAGCTGACAGTGAACTCAGAATCACATAGACCTACAAAAAAATTTACTATCCCACTTGCTAAATAAGTAATAACTTTGAGCAATTTATTAAACTTTTCATTCAGAATAATCTGTTGTTGTAATGACCACAAGAGTCCTTCTAAAAAGGATATCTGATATGTCTCCATCCACATTTCTATCTCTTAACTTTTCTACATTCTGGAACCTATTAGTGACAAGTTACTATGGCAATTCTTGAGTCGTTGGAAGTGTCTCTCGTTGCCTGGTGATCTTTAGCAGTCTGTTGCCTTTAATCTTGATCCACTGTAGACCCGTAAACCTCAAATCACCCAGCAGACAACCATCACACCACAGCAGAGACATTGTGTCATACAGATAGATCTTAAAGCTGGAGCCAGGCCTGGTCTGTTTACAAGGTAACCGTCTCCGTCTAAGCTAAAATTATAGTACTGTTAAGAACATTGTTTAGCATGTAACATCAAGATCTGTATTCAGTGAACACAGAAATTAGGCTCTCATGTAAACAGATTAATGATATATGTAGCACAGAAGTTATTTAATATTTTGGCTTAAACTTCTCACGTCAATTTCTTTTTTAATCTGTTTACATGCATCTCAAACAGATGAATTAATCTTGCGTTGATAAAACGTTTGTAAAGTTACACGTGTGTTCTCTCAATATAAATAAGTCCTCCTGGTAAACTGACAAGGAGCAATTAACAATCCTATAGGATTGTGAGGAATCTCAAATGGACTTGCAAAACTGGTTTTGGATGTTACAAATGTGATTGCTACAGTTATTCAAATATATACAAAATATTGAAGAGGTTGTGTTTTAATTTATATATATATATATATATATAATTATATTCATTTTAATAAATCATAAATGGGGCAATATTGTCCGATTTACTGAAGCGCTGTGTTCTTGAGAGCTTCTCGGTTTTGAAAAAAATGTTTCACCAAAACTAGATGTGTGATAAAATAATATTATATGTATCCTGTTAAGTATTATAATATTATTATAATATATTATCATGAATGACATTATAACATTACATCAAATACTACATAAAACATCATTTATCCTACATTAAAATAATCAGAAAGTGACAAGTATTATAAAGTATATTATATATTCACTACAAACAACTCATGTAATGCATTATATAATGCTTGTGCATGTATGACTTATTCATAAAAAATATTATGAAGTGCTAGTTTAAAACTTTAGAATCTTACACTTCATAATATTTTTTATGAATAAGTCATACATGCATATTTTTTATGAATAAGTCATATAGGGCTCAGGACACCAGCAACTGTTTCACAGGAGCCAAAACTAACATCTTACCTTATGAAGCTGGTTTTCCCAGTGGAATACTGTCCCACCAGGAGAACCATGGGCTTATTGTCAAAATCTGCATCCTCCAAAGCGGGTGAGTGAAACTCGTGGAATTTGTAGTGTTCCTCCAGTGGAAGCAGTTTGGTTTTGTAAAGCTTCTTGAGTCCTTCACTGACAGTCTGGAAGACCTCTGGATCCTTCTTTCTCCTGTCATCGGTACCCAACCAGCTGAACATGATGCAACTCGAGTATAGCCAACCTTAGACGATATATCTGTTGTTTTTGGATAATTATTTCACAATATGCACAAATGCGCCTTAGTCCTACTGTAGTGTATTCAAATGAATGGATCTGTAATGACGTCGATGTATTTTAAGAGTCCATTGAAACTGTTCCCTTGTCTCCACTCACGACACAAAATGCGCCAAAGATTAGACCATAATTACAAAATATGATGCATTATATAATATTCTGTTTAAACGTTACGGTCGAAAACATGGCCAAACACGCAGCCTTTCATTCAGGCTTTGTTGGAATAAAAGCGCGCGTCGCTAGAGGCTACAATGTATCAGTCAGCAAATGCAAGAGATACAATAGCTATTATGAAAGAGAAGAGAAAACGAGCGCCAGATCCTCCAATAGAGCAGATTCACTCACGGTGACAGGCGTCCACGGGCTTCCCACTGCAGCAGATTTAAATGCCAGTGCGCTGGAGAAACCCGACACTGGAGGAAATGCCCCACTGGTAAAGCCCCACCCAGAACACAAGAGCTCCAGTCTGGGATGCAGCGCCTTTGTAGCGGATGGTGATGGTTGGTACTCCTCCAGAGATTTCTATTTACACCAGCGTAGTGATTGGTAAATTAAAACATACTTTAAGAATGCTATTTTAAATAATATAATATAATATAATATAGGTAGGTAGCTTTATTGTCATTCAGCTGTACATGTGGGATGAACATATGAACGAGATTTCGTTTCACTGGCTCATAAAGAAAAATACACTAAAACTAAAACATGTACTACTGTACAAAATCAGTATTAAAAATATAATAATATAAAATCTAATGAAAAATGCTCCAACATGCATTAAGAATATAAAACTAAAAATAATTAACAGCAGCATGTAAATAATTAATAAATTTTAAAACTTTAGAATCTTACACTTCATAATATTTTTTATGAATAAGTCATACATGCATATTTTTTATGAATAAGTCATATAGGGCTCAGGACACCAGCAACTGTTTCACAGGAGCCAAAACTAACATCTTACCTTATGAAGCTGGTTTTCCCAGTGGAATACTGTCCCACCAGGAGAACCATGGGCTTATTGTCAAAATCTGCATCCTCCAAAGCGGGTGAGTGAAACTCGTGGAATTTGTAGTGTTCCTCCAGTGGAAGCAGTTTGGTTTTGTAAAGCTTCTTGAGTCCTTCACTGACAGTCTGGAAGACCTCTGGATCCTTCTTTCTCCTGTCATCGGTACCCAACCAGCTGAACATGATGCAACTCGAGTATAGGCAACCTTAGACGATATATCTGTTGTTTTTGGATAATTATTTCACAATATGCACAAATGCGCCTTAGTCCTACTGTAGTGTATTCAAATGAATGGATCTGTAATGACGTCGATGTATTTTAAGAGTCCATTGAAACTGTTCCCTTGTCTCCACTCACGACACAAAATGCGCCAAAGATTAGACCATAATTACAAAATATGATGCATTATATAATATTCTGTTTAAACGTTACGGTCGAAAACATGGCCAAACACGCAGCCTTTCATTCAGGCTTTGTTGGAATAAAAGCGCGCGTCGCTAGAGGCTACAATGTATCAGTCAGCAAATGCAAGAGATACAATAGCTATTATGAAAGAGAAGAGAAAACGAGCGCCAGATCCTCCAATAGAGCAGATTCACTCACGGTGACAGGCGTCCACGGGCTTCCCACTGCAGCAGATTTAAATGCCAGTGCGCTGGAGAAACCCGACACTGGAGGAAATGCCCCACTGGTAAAGCCCCACCCAGAACACAAGAGCTCCAGTCTGGGATGCAGCGCCTTTGTAGCGGATGGTGATGGTTGGTACTCCTCCAGAGATTTCTATTTACACCAGCGTAGTGATTGGTAAATTAAAACATACTTTAAGAATGCTATTTTAAATAATATAATATAATATAATATAGGTAGGTAGCTTTATTGTCATTCAGCTGTACATGTGGGATGAACATATGAACGAGATTTCGTTTCACTGGCTCATAAAGAAAAATACACTAAAACTAAAACATGTACTACTGTACAAAATCAGTATTAAAAATATAATAATATAAAATCTAATGAAAAATGCTCCAACATGCATTAAGAATATAAAACTAAAAATAATTAACAGCAGCATGTAAATAATTAATAAATACACATGATGATTAGCAGCATCTGTAACAAATTATTGCACTTAAGTGGCCACGTATAAGTACAATTATTTAAATAAATAAATCAAAATCATAAATAGATACAATTATGGCAGTATCCCCATCTCGTTCCATTGAACGAGATCCATTGACAGTAAGATTGAGCAATAAAAAGTGATTTTGAGTTCAAACGTCTGATAGCTTGTGGATAAAAGCTATTGCAGAACCTTACTGTTCTGCCCAGAATGCTGCGAAACCTTTTCCCAGAGGGCAGCAGCATTAACAGTCCATAGTGAGGATGGGTGGAGTCTTTTAAAAAATTGTGGGCATGGGCCAGACAGCGTTTGTGTTCAAGGTCCTGGATGGAAGGCAGCGAAGAGCCGATGATCTTTTCCGCTGTCCTCACCAGTCTCCGCTTTACAGTCCCCAGACCAGACCGAGATGCAGCTGGTCAATATGCTCTCTATAATACCTTTGCAGACAGTGCAGAGGATGGGAGAGGAAAGGTGTGCTTTTCTCATCCGACGCAGAAAATAAAGACGCTGACGTGCTCTCTTCACTAGAGAGGCAGTGTTAAGAGACCATGTCCAGCTGTCTGTGATCTGCACCCTCAGGAACTTGATGCTATTGACAACTTCCACCACGGTGTCATTGATAAGTAGTTGTGTGTGCCTGTGCTGCTTTTTTTCTGAAGTCAACAATGATCTCCTTTGTTTTATCTACATTCAGGAGTAAGTTGTTTGTACTGCACCAGTCCACAAGCAATCTCACCTCCTCCCTATAGGCCTGTTTGTTGTCATCCTGAATGAGGCCCACCACTGTCATGTCGTCTGCATACTTCACAACATTATTTGTACTGAACCTGGCACGGCAGTCATGTGTCATCATAGTGAACAATAATGGACTCAGGACGCAGCCCTGAGGGGAACTAGTGCTCAGAGAAATGACACTGGAGGTGTAATTTCCAACCCTCAAAAACTGAGGTCTGTTTGTAAGAAAGTCCAGTATCCAGTTACACAAGGGGGTACCAAGGCCCAGAGGTCCGATTTTGCTTACTAAATGCTGGGGGATAATCGTGTTAAATGCAGAACTAAAATCCACAAACAGCATTCACACATGAGTGTGAGCAATGCAGTGCAGTGCAATGCAGTGCTGAAATTTGCGTTTACGAATCCTCTCATTATAACACACGAATTGTAGACATTATGAACGATTCATTATCCATATATTTATTGTGTTATAACAGAGATTTGTGAGATTGCGATGAATTGAGATGTCTTTTAGAGATTATAAATGCAGCGCTCTTTGCTGCCATGCCAAACCATGCACGCAGCAGCCACTTGCTTTAGTAAAAAATAACAGTTCTGTGAATGTGTGTATGCTGGGAGAAAAATTTCATGGAAAAAAGTAACGTAACTAGTAATGTAACTAATTACTAATTACTTTTGAAATAAAGTAATCAGAATAGTAACGTGATTACTTTTAAAAGGAGTAATCAGTAATCAGTCATTTAATTGCATTTTCAGAGTAACTTGCCCAACACTGCCTACTGGACATGTGATTTAGTAAATTTATATATAGGTAATATTCAAAAATATTAGAATGAGATAAGGTTGAGATTTGGAAAATAATATAATATAATATAATCATATAAAAGCAATAATATAGGATATAATTGTATAATGTATAAAAATAAACCCAAACCAAGTGCAGTTGGAAATATTCACCTAGTGGCAAGCCTTTATAGAACAATAAACTTGATAATGAAGCATGTAAAAAAGAAGAGAAAAAGGTTATTATACACATATAATATATATGTTAAATTATATCTCGTCTACATATAGATATGTATATAATGGTGTGTTCAGTTTAATGTTGATTGTAATAACTTATTTCATAAAGAAAGACTGAGATGGGCCAAGACTGTGCAGTCAAGCATGATAGAACAAGTTAAATATGCTGAAAGATAAGTCTGCAGGCAATATTCAGCATAGTGAGGGTACCATGTAGCCTACTCTACTTCAAAGCAGTGGAAGAGGATTCAGTAAATATTTTTATATTTAAAGAGGTCATATGATGCGATTTCAAGTTTTCCTTTCTCTTTGGAGTGTTACAAGCTCTTGGTGCATAAAGAAGATCTGTAAAGTTGCAAAGACTAAAGTCTCAAATCCAAAGAGATATTCTTTATAAAAGTTAAGAGTCAACCACGCCTACTTAAAAAGGCTCGTTTTAACACGCCCCCCACATATCTACGTCATGATGTGGGACGATTTGCATAACACCGCCCAAATGTTCACGCAAAGAAAGAAGGTATAACTTTTATTCTCGCTGTAGTATTGTGCCGCCATGTCATGAAGGCACTGTGTGTTTCGTTGTGAAAGCGAAACTACTTTGTTTGGTCTTCCAAAAGAGGACGATATCTGCTTCGTCATGCCTGGAGCTGATCCGTGCTGGTCGCTAATGAAATACATCAACTTCACGCTGTGGATCGCCGGATCGGCTTTCACTGTGGACGAAGTGGAGTCCAGCCCGGAGTCGTCACATGTGGTTGCTGCAAGCCCGCCCAAAGCCGCTTACTCAAGCCCGCCGTGTGTGATGCTATGTTTCGTTGTGAAAGCGAAACTACTTTGTTTGGCCTTCCAAAAGAGGACATGACTAGACTGGTCGCTAATGAAATACATCAACTTCACGCTGTGGATCGCCGGATCGGCTTTCATTGTGGACGAAGTGGAGTCCAGCCCAGAGTCGTCACATGTGGTTGCTGCAAGCCCTCCCAAAGCCGCTCACTCAAGCCCGCCGTGTGTGATGCTATGTTTCGTTGTGAAAGTGAAACTACTTTGTTTGGCCTTCCAAAAGAGGACACGACTAGAAATCAGTGGTTAAGTTGTATTTACAACACTGTTCCAGAACAGTTCAACCCAAATATTCAGATGTGTGCAGCACATTTTATGGAGGACTGTTTCCTGATCCTGGGAGAGTAGACTACAATGCTGGCTGTTCTGACTCACAGACTGTAAGTACGTTTTTTATATTTAAAGAATTTGCCACTGAGGATTCAAACGTGAGTTTTGAGCAGTGTAGAGTAGCGCTTGTTGTTTGTCATTTCTCCGATCACAAATGCAAACATGGTTTTATGTTTACACGGCGCGATGCAACGCAACCAGTAAAAAGACAACATAAGTCATTATAATCCGTAATTATGTTCCCACTGGATGCAACAAATGCCTCGTTTATAATGGGTTTTAATGTTTTTGTCGCTTCGCTCCGGCCGACATGGCATCACAATATGGCAAGGGGCGTAACATTTCCGTCACACGCTTGAGGTATTGGCCAATCACAACGCACTGGATAGCTGGCCAATCACAGCACACCTCGCTTTTTGGACCGATGAGTTTTGTAAAAACTTTTATAAAAGTTTATAAAAACATAAATGTATTAAATCAACAGAAAATAAAAAGCAAGACATTCTATCAAATGTTTCATTACCAATATCCAAATGATCCGAATACGAGTGTAACAGAACACACCCCTAGATGGTGCAATAAGACAACGAAACACTAACCTAAACCTACTAAGCCCCATTAAATATTATGGTGTTAATAAACAGTTTTTCAATTTTCCTTCCTTTTGAGTGTTTATTCCTAAATGTTTATACAAAAATAAACAATGTATAATGATTTACAATAGCATTTGTGAACACTCATTGTCCTTTCTAAGTAAAGTTTTGCATTTCGTAAAGCTGTGGATGAATGTAAACGGAAGCAAAGATATAATATTCCCTGTCAAACTCAAAGAACGAGTGGACAGAGTGGAAACTGTGACTATAAGCTTTCACCACTAGATGTCTCTCTCACTCACACAATAGATTTTGATCTTTCATTTCAAAGTTTAATTCAAGTCGAGGACAAACATAGGATTACTGGAGAAACAAATGAAAACAAACTCCTGCTGTAATTAAATAATATTATTATTCCATCCTTGTGAGTTAAAAGACAGAGCCAGATAATAGATGTAATATTCTGTGAAGCAGTTCCGTAATGTAATGGAGAGCAGAAACAAATTCCTCTCCTTTGTGTTTTTGATGAAAGGAACATGGAAGCAAACAACCATGACACGTTTTCCAAGACGAGGGGCTGAATTTTATATAATTGAAAGAGGAAGATAATTGAAACTAGGCTATTCAATATTCCGGACCTGTATTGTATCCCACTGTTGTCCTTGTTAGTGGCTGATGAAGCACAACAGACATGAAGACGCACTTCTGCTAAGCTTTATTTCATGTGCATGAAGGCCCGAGGCTGTTCGTATTGCTCTCTGAATCCCCATTACAAGAGCCAACTGTTGTACAGTAGTACTGTGACACAACAGCACTTTGTCTAATGGACGATCAAAGTAAAATAAGCAAGTTGTTACACATGATAAGACGACTTTTGCCCTCGTAGCACTGTGCAAATTTCTTAATTTAAGAGAAAAGTGCACTGTAGCTAAACAAAGCTAAACAACTATCAAAGGCTATGGACAGTTTACCAAAGATAAAAATTCTGTCTTCATTTAGTCACCATTTTGCATGATTTATTTTTTCTGCAGAAGTTTATGGCCCAAAAAAACATATTTTTCACATCATTTTTTTTTAAGAATATTTTCTTTTATGTTCCAAGGAAGAAAGTAAATCCTATGGTTTTGAAATGAAATGAGGTTGAGTTGATGAATGAATTTTCATTTTCAGGTGAACTATGCCTTTAATAAAAACATCCACAGTGCTTTTCTTCATTCATTTTTCTTGGGTAGAATTGTTTTCCTAAGGTAGTTTTCCTATAAGAATTGTTTAAGCTATTATTAGAAGGATAGTTCATCCAAGAATGATTCATTCTCATGTTGTTGCAAACCTTTAAGACTTTTTTCCCCCTGTGAAACGCAAAAGGCAATCTTTTCAATAACATACATACAGCATCATATATATTTTGTAATAATGACCCCTGTGCATTACTCATTTTATTACATGACACAATAATGGGCATAAAATATCAATTCAATTTGAAATAATTTAATTTATTTTATATAGTCCAATAATTTACCAATAGGCCTACTGACTTTAAACCTCTGCTACGAACCAAATAATCAATTTAATTATACAAAACAATCAGCCTAGCATAAATAAATAAATAATAAATAAAAATATTAAGTATTGAAATACTACGACGAAATTTCTGACAATGGAATGCCGCTACTGACCAATCAGAATCATCATGTATTGTAGAGAGTTGCACATTCATTTTATTTTTGGGGGTAAACTATTCCTTTTTAATGCAGCCATAAAGTTTTCTTAACTGAAACTGCAGGAGGTATTTGAGTAAATTTCTTGTGAAGCAGAGAGAGAGGTGGATACCTGGGGAGCACGATGCTCCATCTATCTTATCATATTTAAGGACTATATCTCTGGGGCAGCTCGCGCAGAATTGATTTATAATGTGTCATACATCCTGATGAGTTCACCAGGCATAGCATCTATGAGCAGCAGCGTGTGTTTGTGTGATTCTGTCACTTCGGTGGAGCCCATGAGGCCATGCAAACCTGCTGCTTGTTTGTGCCATTTCACTCTTGAATTATCTGGGCAGATCTCTATAGGCTATAGTGATACCACAAATAGAGGTTACTTAAAGGAATCTGTCATCCTTCATTTATCTTCTTGTGATTTTGTCATACGTCCAATTTCCTACAGTTCATGGCTGTGTAGCATTACATACAGACTTAATGTATTGATAGGAAAAAAAACATAATTTTCTCTCTTACTCGCTCCTCTTGAGCTGTGATGTGGGCTGGCGGCTCATTCTGAGCATTTAACAGTTTGAGTGGCTCCACAAGGATCCAATTATACACACATATTAAGCCATAAAGTGGAGTGTTTAATAGCATAAATGCCAAGGTGTATTTTTCAATCCTGTTAAAATTATGACCATGTCAAGTGTTGGGCATTTTGCAGCTAGCTCTGGACATTTCAGTATCAAGAAATATCACAAATGAGATCGCTTTACCGGCAGCCATATCACCCTGTAGCCCAAGACTGGCTGCCCACTGAAGCTAAGCAGGGCTGAGCCTGGTCAGTACCTGGATGGGAGACCTCCTGGGGAAACTAGGTTGCTGCTGGAAGAGGTGTTAGTGAGGCCAACAGGGGGTGCTCACCCTGTGGTCTGTGTGGGTCCTAACACCCCAGTATAGTGACGGGGACACTATACTGTCAACAAGCACCGTCCTTCGGATGAGACGTTAAACCGAGGTCCTGACTCTCTGTGGTCATTAAAAATCCCAGGATGTCTTTCGAAAAGAGTAGAGGTGTGACCTTGGCATCCTGGCCAAATTTACCCATTGGCCTCTGATCATCATGGCCTCCTAACAATCCCCATATCTACTGATTGGCTTCATCACTCTGTCTTCTCTCCACCAATAAGCTGGTGGGTGTTCTGGTGCACTATGGCTGCCGTTGCATCATCCAGGTGGATACTGCACACTGGTGGTGGATGAGGAGATACCCCCTGACAAGGTAGAGTGCCTAGAAAAACACTATATAAATGTAATGAATTATTATTATTATTATTATTTTACAGTAATATCACAGTTGCTTCTAGACAGCAATGAGATTAAAGGAATAGTTTACCCAAAACTGAAAATCTGTAGCAAATTTACTCCCGCTCATTCAAGATGTCGATGAATTTGTTTCTTAATCAGAACAAATTTGGAGAAATTTAGCATTATGTCACCAATGGATTTTCTGCAGAGAATGGGTGCCATCAGAATGAGAGGCAAACAACTGATAAAAAAAATCACAATAATTCACAAGTAATCGCTACGACTCACTTTTCTGCAATTATTCATGTTTTGGTGAACTATTCCTTTAACTGGGGACTAAAAAGAGACCTAGGAACACCTCAATCGTTTCAGATTTGATCTCATCAACTATGATTTGCCAAGATATTAAATTATGCAATGAAAAGTCAGCAAGCTCCATATGAACTCAGATCATTTGGTTTAGAAATAATAACATTAATGTTTGAGTCATGTTATCCATCATGTTACTGCACAGTATGTCGACAACTGTCCCATTTTTCTATTTTATTTCTCTTAATAGAATTTTAAAAGAAATATTAGACACAATATAAACAGAGCTCAACATGAACTAAAAATATGATGTTGCTGAGCTTGTTGTGAAAGAATCATCTGTACAGTACATGATATTTCAACAAAAAGTTTGTCTTCATAATCTTTTGTCAGAATGTACAAAATGTTCTTGCTCTGCCTCTGCCACAACTTCGCTGTTTTACTTCTTATTTTTCATGATCAAATTAGTTCCTAGTGGATGAAATTCAGTCCCACCCTTCATTTGTTCTTATTTGATATCCTGTTTCCTAGAAATATATTACGGAATTAAGATGTTTATGAATGCTGTTTCATGTGGAATTTGAATAAAACAACTTTTGAGCAGTGCAATACATAACATTTTTTCTGAGAGGACGGATGTTTTTTCAGTCACACTCTTTATCAGACATTGGACCAAAATCAAAATGAATGCATGGTGAATAGTGTTCAAAGGGATAAAATAAGATATAAAAAGCATAATATGCATGCAAATGTAAGAGTGGAGGTGGGAGTGATGGAGGATTTGAAAGGAGGACAGAGTGAGATGTGAAAATCATCCAGTCTGATCACTAATGGTGAGGAAGCTAATGGACTGATGGACTAAACTGCAGGTGGGTCAGAACCACAGGCAGATTAGTGGGTCAGTCATAGAGCACTCCCGTCTACTGCACAGCAGGATTAAACAGCACTGTAAATGTGTGGCCTGTATCAAATATTACTGCCCTACGCTAATAGCTGAACATTATTATGGCCATTAAGGCAATTCAGTGTTCCCACAATGTCCAGAATCACTTCCTATGGATGCCTGCTGCTGCATGATTTGTGCCTCTGATTCTCTGAGACTTTCACAATGTTAGAAATAATGCTGATTTTATTACGCAAAATGTTCTATTCCATTTTAGATTGTTACATTATAATCTTATTGTGCTTCTTTAGCGGTTAATGAGATTTCAGTTTTTATTTGAAGGCATTTTCAGTCTGATAACTGCAGAAATGACTTATTCCGGTTCTAGTGGAGATTCACATCCTATGCATGAAGACATGAGTCATTTTGAAATGCATTCAAGTCTTGGACTGTAAAGGTCACCCTTCATGGCTATTTAAATTGAGATGTGTTTGGTCATTTTCAGCTAACAAAAATATGTTCTAAGAACATTTTACTTATTAAGTTATGAAATCAGAATCAGATGTTTTTTGTTTAATGTGAACAAAACATTCCATTTGATCATTTTGCATACTTTAATGTTGCTTCTGAATGTTCCCTGAACAATTGAAAAATGCTAGACAAAGTCCAACTAAAAACACATTTCATGAACCAAAGTTCTAAAAGTTTTAGCCAAAGTTCTGAGAATGTTCCCTGTTAGATGGGTTGTTACTAATATCTGCAATAGCGCCGCTTTCAAGAACATGTGAAATGTGGGAATGAATGACGCTTGAATGGCACATTAATTCATGTCACAGAACAAGACAGCTTCAACTGAGAGAGATGAAACACCTGTAAATAATAGAGGAGCTACATCACTGCTTGCAATCTCACTGAGGAATACAAAGATTTTACATAAACAATTTTAACTCTTAAATATCAACATAGCTGTTTTTATGCCTTCAGTAGGAGATGTAGCATGATTCAAATGAGCTGCTGTTCAAGAACTCAAGGAGTTGTGTCAGTAAAGAGATTGAGGGTGACGTCCTGCCAGTCAGGTGCACTCATGCGGAGTGATTCCTTCTGTCAGACACTCACAGGCACTCTTCCCACAGTTCAGCTCTTTGTCACCGCTCTAAATGGAGTGGGAATTTGGTGCTATAGCCGTGATGGATGACATTCTAATTGAGAATAGAGAAGGTGATGTTCAAAATAATCAGTTGGCCGCATGAGGTGAGCAGAAAATCATGATAAAAAAAAGGCCAGAAATTGTGTGCAGCGGTAGAAATGATATACTGGGGACCTGAGTTCGAATCTGGTCTGGTGTGTTTTGAATGAATCTTTTTGTTTAAAAGGTGAATTGTTAAAGAATATAGTATGCATACCACTTACACTGTTTGTGTTTAAAAGGTGAACTGTTGAAGAATAGACTTAACCAGAAGAATAAATTTTCTGAAGCAATACAATAACATACTGAAATATAAGTAGCCTAGTTTTTGAAACTAGCTTACATTTTTAACTAGTTTTACTGAATAGCATGTGCTAGTCCACCGTTCACCGTTCATGAACAAAACATACATTTTTAATGAATGAATCAGTTGATCCAGTTCTTAAAATGATTGATTCATTTACGTTGTGAATGATTCATTTACGAATCACACTGATTCCCTGTTCACCTGAATGACTCAGTGATTCAGTCGTCTCGGTTAACAGCCTAGAAATTAAGATATTTGAATGACATTAATGATTGTTGATATTCTGTCTGGAAAACTTGATTCTGATTTGTCAAGCGCAGTATCCAGCAGTCATATATATATACAGTATATATAAAACTGGCGTCATCTTGCATCTCAAATGTCGATTGTAGCGAAAATGGTCTGAGAAACCTCAGTAATAGTATTACTGTCTTCATCTTGCTACTAGGTCAGTTGGTTTGTACGTTGTAATGGGCTATTTTTTTTTGCAAAATCTTTAAGATAAAACAGCCAGCAGGTTTGAGTTCATCTGTAGATAATATTTGATGTCTACAAAGATATGGTGGTTTTACTATATATTTGTAGCTTAAAAATGGCAGTCCCCATTCATTGCATAGAAAAAAGAGACCGGCATATTCAAAACTGCTCCTAATTCTAGTTTCATAGAAGAAAGCCTTGGGCTTGGAATGACTTGAAGGCGAGTAAACGATGCCAGATTTTTCTTTTTTGGGTTAACTATCCTTTAAGCAAGAAATATTTTAAATAAAAAAACAAAAACAAAAAAAAAACACACACTGTACACTGTTTTAGCTGCTATGTTTAACAATTATTGTTGCTTTATAAATAGTCCCTAATCTATCATTTTGCCTAACATATGTTACAGACAGAAGCTCAAAATAATAAAGCTGCACAGCACAGATGGGCTCAGGTCTCTTTCTTTCACGCTCTTCTCTGTATATGCACCTACAATAAAAGAGAGAGAGTTTCTTCCTGGCCGATTCAGTATTGAAAGCATGAATGTGTCACTCCGTGCTATTATTGCCTGCAGTAACTGCTTTTCCGCCATGATAGGCTTGCAAATCTGAATTTAAAACTGCAGTAGTGCTAGTATAGGATGTAATATACACAGGTCCTAATAACTCACTTTGACAGAGTTGCTATACAGTATCTTTCTTTAAAAGTTCCTCAGAGTGGGCTGTGTAGAATAAGGGTTCAGAATTCCTGCATAGATTTATCAAGTACAGCTAAAGAATTAAAAGCGGCTCGTTATGGGCTCAGGAGAATGCATGCATGTGTTTGAGGCTATTTCTAACAGCATAATAAGGCAATCAAAGCCAATAATTTTGCCTGCATTCGGAGAATAATGAACATCCATGTCAAAAAAGGAGAAATCCATTTTTCACACTTTCCATCTGTATTGCACCAGTCCCAAAACACATTAAAAAGTCAGATGAAGTGTATGGATTCATACCAATGCAATAAAGCACAGTCAAAACGTAAAAATAGGTACAATGCACCAGTCTTGCACAATAATGTTTCTGCTGCAGTCAGCAGCTAAGAAGCTCAGCGGATCAATGAAGCTCTATTGACACCACATCTTTTTCATGTCATGAGCTATAGCTGCATGAATAATTAAACTGATCAATCTAAGCTGGGCAAGAGCTATTATCCCTATTGACTCTGACATTTCTTTATGAGCACTGTTGAGCTTCTGAATAGATGGTGAGATTGTCTCTTTCAGACAGTATGAAGAGCAGGATTTTTGAGACATGGGTTTATGTTGACAGGGCCAGAGGAAGACTACTAAAAAACAAGAAACTGGAGAAGAAAGTACTTAACTCTTTAATATGTTAAGACAATATGAATTTGATCTGTTGTGAGAAGCAGTGGAAATTTTAGACTTATTATTAGTAGTGTTGTAGCCATTTATTTAAAAATAAAAAAATTCACGTATCTGCCTTCCATAAACCTTTTTGGCTTCAAAATAATTAACATTTTAAGTTTTAATAATTGAATAAATGATCAAGAACAAAACTGAGGCTGTATGGGAAACTCATAAGTCCTTGCATTTGAATAATTTAATTAAGCATGGGAACTTATGGGGACATGAATAGTTGCTATTAAAAATTCATAGGTTTGAGCTATTTTGACTAGTGTTGTTGTAACTGGTTCAAGCTACAAATTGAACAAAAACAGTTCCTTTACTTCACATTGATTGTGCAAGCAGTATTGTATTGTAGTTGTTGCTGTAACCTTCAATTGTGTAGCTCAATACAAGCACTTCAGATTGTTGCTGTATTTAATTGCACCTAATTAAGATGATGTGATATGGGTCATTGCATCAAATCTGTCTCACATGACCTCACAGTGACTCTGAAGTGACTCAGACTGTAACCTTGGTCATTACAGGGCTGGTCAGAGTGCCTCAGGTCTGTTCAGCTTGATTTCACAACTAAATAGTAGAAAATCAATGAGCACTAGGATGATCCGCATGGGTCAACAAGACGAACATGAGCCTGTGTACTTTGCAGATCTCATTCATCTCATTTCTGATGTCTCTCTCTTTATATGCCTTACATGCAATGACACACACATTAACACATCAATTCAAGTAGAAACACATACATGTGATCGATATAGCTCCAGTGTAAAATTATAAACTGTAGTATGTAATTACATTCCCTTTTATATTACATATTTTATAGCCAATCGATAGACTGTCAGTGTATATTAGTGGAGATTTTTTTGCAGGTTACATAATTACACCAGTAGGGGGCGACAAACGAACATCTTCATGAATTATTCTTTAATTCATTAATTTAGTCGATTCGTTCAAAAACACCGACTTGCTGTCTCGCTGCCTTATGAGGCAATGACTTTGCAGGCAGCATTTTTTGCACGAAGGCACCTCATGAAACTGATTTCGGACAGGCTTCTGAGGCAACGTAACGGTTTAATGATCTATAACAAAATAGAATGAGTTTTGGTGATAACTAAACAAATATTATAATATAATACTGATTTCTGGCTAGAAATAACATCAAAAAATCGCAGGGGCACCCTTCCATTGTTGGGCCCTTGGAGTCATCCTAACACCCCCCACCCCCACCACCACCACCACCGTTACGGCGTGCCTGATGCTGCCTTCAAAAATAGATCAGATGAAGGAATCTTATGAGACAGGAAGTTAAGTTAATTTTAGATGCCTTGATGCCTTCCTACCTTGTAATGTGTCCTCCGAAGGCAGCATCTTTTAGTTTTCGGATGCAGCCTAATTAATTCAGGAACCAAACAGATGACGCTCATTATGAGTGAATCATTGAATCATTTACTCAATCGATTCGTTCAAACACTGACTAATTCAGTTTTGGCTTCTTTCAAACCTTTTTCATTGGCAAAACAAGTAACTAACTAGGAATACTATATCCAAAATGTAGGTTACTCAGTAGTATCGTCTTGTTTATTTAACTGTTGAATAAAAGAACATTTGATTCCTATCACATTCCCATTAGTGGTGTTGGTCTAATATCATTTTTGCACATGCATATTACTTCAGCAGTGGTTAGGGGTTTAATCACTAAACTATCACCGATAAATCCTGGTCTGTCAATAATTATGATGACCCATAAATCATTTTCCTGACAATATTTCAGAACTCATGTTGTCTGTTTTCAATGTGCTGTTGAGAATCAGTGATTAGCAAAGAATTACTTCAGTCAGTCAAAGGGGTTTGCAAAAGGTCTAAAATTGTTTGCGATTCGGTTTTGATCCATTCCAACAGTTCACTCACGTACTGAAATGTTTCCAGCAGTTTCTCACATCGGGAAAGTAACAGGATACTTTATAACAGAACGAACCTTGGAAATGTCTTCTATCGTTTGTCAACCATGAAGCACATCTGTACTCTGCATGCAGTTTGTGCATGACTCTCTACAGGTGACATATACACATATCCATAACAGTATCAAAATATGGGGACACTTTTTTTAAAGGGAGCCTGTGCCCCAGTAATAATAAAATACTAGAAATGTCCTTGTGCTCTTGAGTAAAGCACTTGTCACTGTCCTTGTCACTAACCTGCCATGTCCACTATCCATGACAATCCTTATACTGTATGTCACTTTGGTTGAAAATGTCAGCTAAATGACAAATTAGTCATTAGTAAAACTATACCTTTAGGGCAGTAGCATCTGCAATATAAAGAGATTTTACCCTATTAAAGCATTTAATGGCTGAAGGACGTACGTTTGGGCTGAGCAGTCACATCAACAGGGCTTGACAGAGGACGTGGTGTCATTGTGAAAGTGCACAAGCATTGTTAAAGTTCCACATGGCACTTTTGACTCCAGCTAATTAAAATTCCCATTTCACCCTCAATAACACTTTATTATTTGGTTGAGTGACTTCCCCTTCCCCTGCACACTCTGACTTTGTGTAGCATGCTCTGCTGTATCAGATGAGGTTTAAGAGGTCTAATGGCCAGACAGAGCCAGTAACAGTCTGATCCTCCTACTATGAGGTAACACAACAAAATAGCATGAATTACTGTGTTACGTGCCCACTAACTGCCACTCATCACAACCGCTAATTTGCTTAGCAGTGCCAGGCACACTTTGAAGCATCCAGCATTTTCCTTTCAGAGTGAAGATGTTGAAGCCAAGATGAATATAAGAGAGTACCATTGTGTTACCATGTTGTTTGTCCTAAAACAAGTGAATTTACATGGTAAAAATCTATTACCGTTTATGAGTATGTTTTATAAGAAAATAGCCTATTGTTTCAGTGTTTCTAATTCAAAATTTCACATTTAAATCAATGTGTTACTTAACGTTTCTTTGTAATTGTTTGTGAAATTTCGCAATTTCTGAATGACAATTCAGTTTGTTTCAGTTTTCAGTGTATTTCCCAAGATTAAATCCCATAATGTTTAATAAACTATCTAGATTTTAGAGATCTTGACCTTCTTGACTGAATGTAAATCAAATATACAGCATCATCATTTTCTCATATCTGCTGAATTGGTATTTTATTCTTAAAAATTATTTTAAATTGTTAACATATTTAAATGGCTAAAAAAAGTCATTCCAATTACTTATATTTACCTGTATTTTGTCTTTATTTTGAGGGAAATATAAACATATAAAAACTACAAAACTTTTTTGTTACTTTTTATCCAATAATGTTTTGCTAGAATATTACAAAAAACAATATTACACTCTTTTTCCCAACATGAGCGCAAAAATGGCAAACATCATAAAATTATAGGCTACTTAATAAAAAATTCAAAAAAATAGTTTGACATTCTAAGATTGACAAATCCATGTTTTCTAAATGTTAACACATGTTTTTCAAAGTTGTAAATAAAACAAATTTATTGGAGTATGTTTTACAATAAAAATACTATTTCAGTCTTTCTACTCAAAATGTAATGTTTAATTATATGTATTACTTGCCATCTATTTGTGAAAGTTATTAGCAATTCTGAGTGAATCTAAAAAAGACTATTTGTTGGAAAAAAGTTTTAGACCTTATTTGATACTTTATTTGTGATAGAATGACTGTGATGCTTGCAATAACATTGTATCTATGTCAAATGATTCATATGCTAACATATTTTGAATGCCTCTTGAAGACTGAAGAATGAAGAATGAAGCTTGAAGACTGAGAACATTACGAAAACCTTCATAACAAACTAATAAAATTAGTCATAAGAACGGCATCAGTTTTCCCCAGACTGTTGTCGTCTCTGATGAAAGTATGTACTGCTTAAACTGTCAGGGCACAATGCAATGTTATATTTCCTCCTCCTTTTCTCAGCAATGCAGAAGGTTGCGTGAAGTTCATCTGATTAATTCTGCTGGTGAGCTCTCTGCAGGAAACTTCAAAGACTTTTTATGGACACCTCTACATACAGCAATCTACATACTCATTAAGACCTAATTCTGCTGGGCTGCACAGGAGGCAGACACTATCATCAGAGACAGCTGGCTCCACGTTTAATGAGATCTTCTCAATCTTTTACTGACCGTTTATTATAAACTGGTTTTTATGAAGATCTTCTGAGCGATACTGGATAAATATTTGATACAGACAGACAAAAGCCATCACAACACAACAGAGTAAACCGCCACTTCTGCACAGCAAATTAAACAATGTCCATCCTCCGAAACACTGGGCCTTTCTTCTGTCAAGAAGACTTAATGCATGTTGTGAATACACTGGACTGACGGCATCTGCTGCCAACACACCGCAGTCATCACCACAGACTGTTGTTATCTCTCCAAAACAAAATCCAACCTGCTGTTAGATCACTTCACAAGCTAGCAGCTGCTTAGGAGAACCATAACAACATTACAACAGGCGCACTGCCAGGGCCCTGTTTGGAAATGCTAGAAGCCACAGATTGCATTATTTCATTTGAGCTACAAGGATAAGAACATTCTTTCCCAAGAAAGTAAGGTTATTATTAGATTATTTTTATGTCCTGGAAGCCATTAATCTTTTCAAGCTGTGACCACAGACCATGCAGATTGCATTTTCTCTCCCCTCTGTTGTATATTTAATTAAATTAATGGAAAAATCTCAGTGGTCCACCAGTGCAGCAGAATAACCATGTTTGAAATTGGAGACAAAGTGAGATAAAACACATATATATACAGTAGTCAACATTTGAAGTGGATCAAAAAAGTTCATCAAAGTTGTCCTAATAACAATACGGTTATTGTTTTGATTTTAGGACAACTTTGATGAAAGGTTTTGATCCACTTCAAATGTTGACTACTAAATATATATATACGGTATATATATATATATATATATCTTTAGCCCGATTGACCAATCAGAATTCCATATTCCTGGGAGCCGCATAATAAGCCTGAGCTAGTTAAGTATAATAGTCGGACAGCTTGTGAGTGCAACACAATTAGAGTGGGTGGAAACATAATGTCTCTGAAGCGCTCAACTGAAGAATGTCATTTTTTTTGCAGCTCAGTTTGCCAACTGGATGTCATTTTAGCCCTTCCTTTAGTTTTCACACACAACAGAAAACAAGAAAAATGATCATAGCCTTAAAGATGATAAAGATAGCAACAGAGGAAACAATTAGTCTTTTTGTTTTCTTCATGTCTTCTTTAAAATGTTGGTGTACACAGTTTGACTCACAGCACTTTTTACACATTCATTAAACAAGGAAAGATAAAACAGGATTTGATTATTAACGGAACAGTTAACCCAATTTACTCACCCTCAGGCTATCCAAGATGAATTTGTTTCTTCACTGGAACAGATTTAGAGAAATTCAGCATTACATCACTTGCTCAACAAATGGATCCCCTGCAGTGAATGGGTGCCGTCAGAATGAGGGTCCAAACAGCTGATGAAAACATCACTATAATCCACATCCATCCTTTTTTTTTACTTCAAACCATTGTTTCCAGCTTAAATATGAGTCAACTATCAATAATATTGCTTTCTCCAGTGAAAAAGTCTTACTTCTTGTCTGAATCAGGAAAGAAATATGCAGATCAAGCATGATGTACAAGCGATAACAGTCCAAAATGGTTCAAAAACAAATATGTCCAGTGGATTTTGATATGATTTTTCACTACAGTAAGGATTATTATGGATGATGGACTGGTCTTTTGACCAGAAGTGACGGTTTAAAGTGCGGATTACTAGTGGATTATTGTGATGTTTCTTCAGGTTTTTGAACTCTCATTCTGATGGCACCCATTCACTGCAGAGGATCCACTGGTTAGCAAGTGATGTAATGCTAAATTTATCCAAATCTGGTCAACTGATGAAGAAACAAAGTCATCTGCATCTAGGATGGCCTGAGGGTGAATAAACTGTCAGCAAATGTTCATTTTTGGGTGAAATATTCCTTTATGAAATCAAACTGTTGTAGGCTCACCTGTGCAATTAGTTCTTTATTAGCACGCAAAAGCCATTTTTCATGCTGATCCCACTTTGTTTTCAGCCTGAATAAATTTAAATGACCCAAGATTATTTTCTTATTTTTATGATTCTGTTCAAAGCCCGAGATGCAATTGTTTAATGAATTCACCAGCTTTGTTTTTCAAACCAGAAATAAAATGGCCTTTCAAATTTTTACCTTCAATTAACGTCACCTTCCTACCCCTCTCTTTGTCCTCTGCCATGATCCTTAGCCAGCAGCAGCTTGAAACCGACAGAAAGTGTATACCGACTCTACGAGAATGTTCTCTCGCACCTCTTAGCTGTGTAGTAATAGTTACTGTCAAGACTTACACCCATCAAACAACGCCCAAGGCCTGCTCTTCAAATCCACTCTCTGCCCAATTTAAGGTGAACTGTGTTTGAATGTGTTCACAGTTACTGCAGAACTCAAGTTGAGATATGCTGTCATGGTGGGAAAACGTTAGACCCTCAATGTTGAGATGGTGGCCAAGACAGCTAGACAACCTTATTAATGTTCTAGTCCTCAGCAAGCTGCTGTCAACAAGTTTTAGATGTTGTGCACGCTCATATTCTCAAAAACAACAGCTCCACTGGCAGTCGAGTCGAGGCAGTTTTTAATTAAAATCCACTTGCATGCAGGCAGTCATGAATCACCTGCCAAAAGGTGCAAAACAGAGGGAAATTTGTCACACAGACATATGTTGAAAAGAGATTATTTATTTTTATTTTCGGCAAGGAGTGTCATTAAAAATTACAGCTATAGAACTACAAAATGTCAGTCATTTTGAATAGACAGCACAGATGAGAAGTGCAGATGCTCACTGTCCAAGAAAAAGACTTTAATATGTTGGAGGGAGGTAAATAGCTTGCTACAATTTAGAGACTAAAATAGCAAATCCCTCATGAAACCTGCGGTACCTTGTTCTATTCTGTAGATGCCTTCAATGTGCTTATAAGAAGCAATCTTCAGCTGCCACTATGAGCTGCATTATTGTGAAAGAGTTTAAATTAGCAATTTTTCCCTTCAAAATGTCAGTACAGATATCATTTCAGAGACTATATGGAATATTTGTACTTTAAAAGTTAATTTGTCACACTGCAAGACATTTTCACATGAATCAGTGAAGGCAAATAGATTAATAAATAAATAAATTACACCATCTAAAATCAGTATCAAGATTAGAAGAAGTTTATATATATATAAACTTCTTCTAATCTTGATACTGATTTTAGATGGTGCAATTTAGTAAATTATTCATACCAGAATTTCATTTCTACTAAAATGAGATATACTGTTCATGTAAATGCAAAAATATATAGTAGCACAAAAGTCATGAGTTTGATTTCCAGGAAACACATAATGTATACACATATGCAATGTCAATTTTAAATTTATTATAAGTCACTTTTAATAAAAGTGTCTGCCAAATAAATAAATGCAAAATTTGCGATGCCATTAAATATTTTTTTAAACATTAGATTCACATTATTTTATAACATTATCATAATCTTAACATAGATTATGTTGAGATTATTCTGTATCATTTTTGCACCATCTGAAAGACAAGAAAATAATCACGTTTCAGTTTTTTCATCTGAGATACAATTAGTGTCATAGCATACTGCTCTCACTTTCTCAATATATGTTGCATAAATTATCATAATCTCATGAGTAATGAAGAGCTATATTTATTTTTAGTCGCATTCTGAATGTATCTCCACATGATGATATTCCTTTTTGACAACTTCACAATTATCACAATTTTCCAATCAGAGATGCATTTAAATGAATCTCCTTCTATATTTAGTGTTCAGGTCTCCTGATGAAGAGAACAGATTTTTGTGAAATGCATTTTTGAGGCCATCAGAATACAATCAATGGATGCATATATTTATATATATATATATATTTTTTATGTCCATAGGCTTACTCATTTGTAATTATATATTAATAAGTATTCTAATTAAAATGATTAGTTATTCCATGGTAATTTTATTAATGTATTATATATATATATATATATATATATATATATCATATGTGACCCTGGACCACAAAACCAGTCCTAAGTCGCTGGGGTATTTGTAGCAATAGCCAAAAAGACATTGTATGGGTCAAAATTATAGATTTTTCTTTTATGCCAAAAATCATTAGGATATTAAGTAAAGATCATGTTCCATGAAGATATTTTGTCAATTTCATACTGTAAATATATTAAAACTTAATTTTTGATTAGTAATATGCTTTGCTAAGAACTTCATTTGAACAACTTTAAAGGCGATTTTCTCAATATTTAGATTTTTTTGCACCCTCAGATTCCAGATTTTCAAATAGTTGTATTTCGGCCAAATATGGTCCTATCCTAACAAACCATACATCATGGAAAGCTTATTTATTCAGCTTTCAGATTATGTATAGATCTCAATTTCGAAAAATGTACAATTATGACTGGTTTTGTGGTCCAGTCACATATACTAAATTGCTGTGTTTTCACCCAAGTGAGCAGTAGGCCTAACATTTAATATAGAAGAAACAACAAGAGACAGAAACAGCTGTCTGGCAGATCAAACCAGCAGACTGACTGATGCCAAGCAGCAAAGTGCACCAAGATGATGTTAGATCTTGGCATATAAGAGAAAACCCTGGAGACACTATAGACAACAGTGTTGTGGTGCCACTGGTGGGCTCTTTTGAGAAACATGCGTCCTAGTTTCTAAACGGGTGGAGTGAAGGAACACATCCTCTGTTCTAGTGATCTGTGCACTCTTTCCACACGCACAGCTGGGGGTCGCTTGAGATTCCCCACAAACCCTTGGGAGCGACATCAGATGAGGTGCGTCACACTGAGAATGGCTCACAAATCTTTTCAGATTCCTTTACGTGGCTCACATTCTTTCATGCATTACTTTAAGCACAAGCTATTAAAAGATCACAGGTGAGCACTGACTCAGCAATTCAGGTCACAATATCTCAGTGGAGACGCTTAAAGCTTTCCATTATGAAAGTCTTCATAATGGAATCATGACATCTCATTAAAATCTGAAGCCGTGAATACCATATTGAGGTGAAATAAACAAGCAGCAATCAAGGAAAAACAGAGCTTATACTGTATATTTAAAGACTGTTTTTTTTCAAATAGAAAGTTGCAAAGAACAACATCTATTAAAAATATAAATATTTTGTGATAAAAAGTGATAGTAAAGACTTAGATTGTTACAAAAGATTTCTATTTTAAATAAATACACTTCATTTTAAACTTTTTATTCATCAAAAAATCTTGAAAAATGTATCACAGGTTGATTGTAAATCACACAACGTTGATAATAAATCAACATATCAGAAGGATTTCTGAAGGATCATGTGACACTGAAGACTGGGGTAATAGCTGATGAAAATTCAGCATTGCATCATAAAAATAAATGATATTTTAAAGTATATTATAATAGAAAACCATTATTTTAAATTGCAAAAATATTTCACAATATTACTGTTTTTCTGTATTTTTTAATCAAATAAATGCAGCCTTGATGAGCATAAAAAACATTAAAAAATTATCCCAACATTTTGAATGTGTCTATGCATATAATCATCTGGTATTGGTTCATTTTAATGTTTTTGTTTAAATTATTATTAGTATTATTAGTATTTGTTTTGTAAATGAAAATCTTTGTATTTGCATTATTTTGCAATATGAGAGAAGAGCAAAGAACTGCGAGAGCCCAAATGGCCAGTCAGCACTCATGGAGCAGGTCTAAATAATGCAGGAGTGAAGCAGCGGCTGATGTGATGGACCTGACAGACTGGAGTAAATGAAAGTACAGTCCTCAATGTCAAGCAGACAGTGGTTAGGCGGACAGTATTTATTCACCCATTGTGTCTCTGTCTGCCCATTGTGTGCTGTGAGAGGTGACAAATGTTATTAAGATTGCCTAGTTTAATTTGAACCCAACTCGGGTCTTATCGTTAGCGGGATCTTAAAAGAGCCTCTCGGCAGCGTATAGATTTCAAATATAAGATTTTACAGGTGCCGTGAAGGACATTTGGATGTCATTAAACGGATGAGTTATAATTTAAAGCCTAATTAAAATCGAAGAACATTTTCACCAACAGTGCAACAGTAGAGGACTGAATCAGCATTGGTGAAGAAGGTGAAGACCTGCAGTTAATGATGCTTACACTTTTAAATCGCTTACTAATACAAAAACTCATAGATTCTAGCTGATTTTTTTATTAACATGGAAAAAAAATTCAACAGCTCCAGCTCATCTGGTCCTATGAGATGTGCTGGAGCAGCCACACATAAAAAGAAGAGAAGGTAGATGTGTAGTTTGACACACAGTGTTGAACAGCAGCTGTGATCTGAGGTGCTTGTACACGTCGCATGTTTGCAGTGAACACAAAGCACCAAAGCACAAAAAAGCTTTCATATCTGACAGGCCAGTATGTGTACTATGTACAGTGTACTGTGCTCATACTGTCTACTGGTGGTATAAGGAAAGAACAGTTCCTGTTACAGAACATTCTTGTACGGATTATTCTGGAGTCTCTTTGTCTGGTTTGGCTACTTTTCCAATACTGAAAAAAAAGGTCCATGCAACCAGTTGGCAGAAGCTTCAGCTAGATCCTTAAGGGATAGTTCACCCAAAAAAAGAAGATTCTGAAAATATAGGAAAAATTACCAAAATACCTACTTTCATGGTCCACAGTAGAAAGTCAAACATAAACAATTCTTAAAAGAGAAAAGGTGTATAATTGTAATTCAATTTCAAATTTAAGAGTGTATATTTATATAGTGTGTTTATATATTTAATAAATAAATTTCTATTGGTGGAGTCTTCTGCTAGATCCTTTTTGGAGAGTTCAAAAAATTTAAATTCTGTCATAAATTACACAGCCTCGTCATTCCAAACTGTGTTTTTTTCTTCTATGGAACAAAAGAGAAGATTTTTAAAAAGATTTTTGACATTTTTGTATTTTATTAAGAGAGGACAGTATATAAGAAGTGGGAAGAAAAAGAAGTGGGAGAGAGATGTGGTACAGAATTTGGAAAGGACTGCAAGCCGGGACTCGAACTTGGGTCGCCCAAAGCGCAACGGCGCTGCCCATGAGGCTATCAGTGCCGACAAAAAAAGAAGATATTTTGAAGAATCAAACAGCTTTATTGACCACTGACTTTTATTGTATGCGGGGAAAAACACAGAGACATTTCCCAAATTATCTACTTTTATGTTCTACAGAAGAAAGTCATAAGAACAATTTCTAAAAGAGAAAAGCTGATAAAATATTGCTATTGCCCCAAAAGCTTTATACCAGGGGTGCCCAAACTCGGTCCTGGAGAGCTGGTGTCCTGCAGAGTTTAGCTCCAACTTGCCTCAACACACCTGCTGGTAAGTTTCTACTATGCATATAAGAGCTTGATTAGCTGGTTCAGGTATGTTTAATTGGGGTTGGAGTTAAACTCTGCAGAACACCGGCCCTCTAGGACCGAGTTTGGGCACCCCTGCTTTATACCAACTGGACATGTCTTTGTAATCTTATGTAATCTTACCCTTTGTGTATTTGCGTTCTATTTGAAGGCCTCTACTGAGCAAGCAAAATTTCCATGTGTAGGTGCTGATAAATGAACATCATATAATGCAATTATGAAATGATTTCTTTGTTTGACTTGGTTCCGAAGCAGTTAAACATCAGGCTGCATGAAAACCGCATTAGTCGGAGGGACCCAGGAGGCATCAAAGCGCAATCAACTCATTTAGTGCCCCTGTGCTTGCTGTGTAATTACTAAACCACAGCAGCCAAATGGAGATCGATGGCTGACCGAGAGGCAGAGCGATGAAAACACCGAGCGAGAGAGAAAAGGCTTACGCTCAGCTGCACATCTGAAATACCATGTCTGCGCAATAAAATGTCACAACACGCCGTGTCTGCCGCAAAACAAGATTACCTGATGTCAAAAGCGCAAGATACATATACAGCCAGTCATGCAAGGGGAAAAGCTTCAAGCATGGAAGAGTCACTGCGGCTCAGACATCAAGCAAAGTCAAATTTGGTGGTGAGAGCTACAAAGGAGAGAAAACGAGAGAGAGAGAGAGAGGTACTGCAAGGGTGAATCAAGACAGTATTAATTTCACTCTAGAAGGAGCACTGATGGGGAATGAGGAGGGATTTTTTTTCTCTAGAGTTTGGCGTCGTGTGGTTAACTAATTTCATTTAGCAAGCTTCAGGAAAAGAAGCTGGTGCAAATCAGTAAAATGCACCTTTTTCATTCTCATTATGTTAACATGTTCAGGAGTAAATTAGGCATTGCACAACACCCTAAACAAAATATCAGTTAAAACACAAAATAGAACTGATACTGCCATCTTTTTGCATTAAGTAGCATTCTCTGCAGAGGTCACTGTGTATCAAGACCACCTTCCATTACACTTGATGGAACTGTTTCCAAAGCTGAACACCAAATCAGCATGATTTCTCAAGGATCACGTGACACTGAAGACTGGAGTAATGGCCAAATTCAAACAATGATGTTTTCCGTCACAGGTGTATAAACTACATTTTAAAATATATTGAAATACAAAACTGTTCCCCAAAATATCCTCCACACTATTACACCACCAGAATGAACCACTGATTCAGGATGGATCCATGTTTTCATGTTGTTTATGCTAAATTCTTACTCTACTGTTCAAATGTTGCAGCTAGCAGAAATTAATATTTATCGGACCAAACAACCTTTTTCCAATCTTCTATAGTCCAGTTCTTCAAAATATCTCATTTTGGTTTTGCATGAGAAACAAAAGTCATATAGGTTTGGAGCTACTCTACATGAGGGTGAAAAAATGGCAGAATTTTCATTTTTTAGGTGAACTGTCTCTTTAAAGAAGATAATTGTTAACCTCTCCAGAGTGACTGACAGTTTGAGGCAAAATCAATGATGGGAAACCATACGCGCTTGAACACGA
Organism: Sinocyclocheilus grahami; assembly: GCF_001515645.1. Classification (NCBI taxonomy): domain Eukaryota; kingdom Metazoa; phylum Chordata; class Actinopteri; order Cypriniformes; family Cyprinidae; genus Sinocyclocheilus; species Sinocyclocheilus grahami. Next base: position 58,329 of record NW_015505652.1, read on the forward strand.
GCGGAGTGATCCGCAAGAAGGGGCGAAGAACAAAGGCTGAGAAATTACTGCCAAATCCTCAATTCTTCATCTCCTGACAGCAATTCATCCCTGCTCATCTTGGTCTTTTTGGCAGGATCTTACATTTTCTTGCGGTGGTAATTTTCTTGACCTTTGTCTCTGGCACTGCAATTTCACCGTCCTCCCTCCAATATCAGAGAGAAATATCAGCGGGGTTATGCAGTTGACAAAGGGGCCAGCACATAACAAGCACTGCCAAACTCCTAGACATGAACTCAGCAATAACAGAGAAAATCGATAATGGCCCCACTGTTCCTGATCTTTTAAATGATGTGGACTGATGGGAGATGTGGGTGCTGGCAGAGCTGAACATAGCAGAAGCAAAAGTGGAACCATGGATCTTCTATTGTTGACCTCTTGAGCGACTAGCATTGTGGAGTCAGTGGGGTTACGCTAACACACAAACCCAGAAGAGAATCTTTTGTGTCCTCCCCCACAAATATACAGAACCCTGTGCTGACGGTGTTGGCAGGGGAGGCTTCATAATAGAAACTGTTTACTGGGAAAAACAGAGAACTCCATGATCCTGCAGAGGTTCTTTGGAAAGACAAATCGAGCATTTAACCCTATAAAGCACACTGCATCATATTTTATTCATTATATTGCGTTGCATTATTTGATTTGCCCCCACAATAAAAACTACAGATCTTCGATCATAAAACTAAGATATAGAGTGACAACTAATATTTGTAAGCATTTTATGTAGGTAGTCTATAAAGATCTTACTGTAAGCCTATGGGCGAGACTTCCGGTTCATTAGTCGCTATAGGTAAATAACGAGAAGAATAACACAACAAAGCAGTGTGTTCATAATTAAGATAATACATTAAAATAATATGGTAAGACACCAATTTTCAATATCAAGCAGCAAAACCAACTGTTTTGTTCAGCTAAAAATAGCTGGACGCGGATGAGACCAGACGCGGCCGTACCCATTTTTACAGCAAGAAAAAGGTGTATAGGCCTACACACACACACACATATATATATATATATATATATACACACACACACACACACACACTAGTATTCGATTTTCGATTCGATTTACTATTATTTGATTTTCCAGATATATACATCCATTGAATTCTGCTTCACTCAAGAGTTAAGATTTAAAGGACTGCATCATTACTTGTTTATAACTATTTTTACAAATATTTTCATTGTTATAGCAAATACATGGTTGCACAAATGAACTAACATCATTCAATCACACTTTTAACAAACCTGATTAAAATAAATAAAACAATCTCATTATTTGATGCATTATCAAAATTTTTTGTAACTCTGATTACATGTACTAAAAAAAATAGAAATAATATTTCATAAAAACCTTTAAAATTGCCAAAGAAGTAAGGTAACACCAGTGACTAAAAAATGGTACATGTGGTCTTTAAATAAATGCACAAAAAATATGAAAGATCATTAAGCTGTCATTTATGTGTATTCATAAATTCAAAAGGTAGTATAATAATGTGGTCTAAGTTTAAATGTTAAAAAATAAATACATTTTAAGACATCTTGCCATACCAAAAGTGGACGTTTCTGTAGAATGACCCATATATGACTACACATTTATGCCCCTTATATATGCATTTCAAATCATGTAAATGGGTTTCAAATGGTATTTACTTAAGGACAACAGTTGTGATGATTTCTTAAATAGCCAACAATTACTTTAGTGGGATTTAAAATGGCAATGTGTCCAGAGGCTGTTCAGGCTCTTCAGTGGAGTGTTTAAGTGCTCTGTTGCTGGGGATCCTTTCATTCTCTTTCTCTATGACTGAAGGAGGGCAGACTGACTGTAGGGGTCTTGGCCCGGCTTCCATTTGAGAGCGACAAGCTATGTTTTTTCTTCACAATCTGCCAAGGGATCATCCTAGTGTTTACTCCTAATACAGATGACTTTGGAAATGTTTCCCCCCCCTTCTATCAGCATTGGACTATTAGTCCGAGAATAGCTGGCATACCTTCATTTCTTGTTGTCTGTTTTGGTTTAGAATATAGCCATCTTGAAAAGCGAGCATGATCTGAAAATGATCTCTAAGGTCATGTCCACACATACACGGGCATTTTTATAAACAGAGTTTTTCCTTCTTCTGTTTTAAAAAAAATCTCAGTCCACATGAAATCGCAAACGCATGCTATGAAGCACTGTCAAGTGCATGCCAAACCAACAGGTGGCGATATAATCTCAACCGTAAAGCCATGTTGGCCAATCAGAAGCCTGAAAAAGTCTCCAGTAGGCGGAGATAACAGTGCAGGCGCCGACGTCACAAGCCAAAATCTCCGGTTTCGCTGTCTACACGATAACACTGCAACCGGAGTTTTTGAAAATCTTCACCCTGGCAGGAGTTTTCAAAAATGTTCGGTTTCAGTGAACTGGTGTTGCGCTTGCGTGTGGACGAACGGCCAAACCGCGTAGAAAAAGCTGCGGTTTTAAAAATTACCGCGTTCGTGTGGACAGGGCCTACATGTGTTTTTCAGACTCCGGTAAAAGGCACGTCTTGATTTTGCCAAACGAGTTGTGTTAAAAATAGTCAACATGACAGGATTCCCAACCCGTTGTACTTTCTCAATAAGTGAATCTGGATATTCAATGCAAAAGAAATCAATCAATAAATAGGAAAGGACTTAATTTTATCCATCAGAAACTGATTGGATCATGAAAAGGGCATTAGTCGCAATAACAGGTTAAGATTTAGTGACGTCAGCCAAAAAATGAAGGCAGAGCTAGTTTCCTATGCTTTTATGAAATGTTACACAAACAAATGTGTACAAATGTGCCTTATGTTGACCCAGGAACTGTACATTTTAATTAGAAGCACTGACTATATTATGTAGCTGTTACGAGACGAGCCACTTTTGCAGCCTGCATTATGGTTGCTTAAAAAACAAAAAAACACAATGAACCAAACTAAAATGCATCTCCATTTACAAATCCAGAAGAGCACTGCATTAAAAATCTGTATGTTCTTTATACTGTGTGATGTGAAGCACCCAGCGGTGTAGTATAAGAGTTAGGGCTGTAGTTTTGAGTTATTTGGTCACTGGCTGCGATAACCCACAGCGGCAGCTTGCTAGTGGCCCCTTGATAGCCATTCTGAGAGCTGGATAATGATGACCCCCCACACCATGAGTCTTCAAGACAGGAAAATCTCTCTAAGACAGAGGGATGCACATGGAGACAAAAGCCTTTCTGTCGATTACTGCGAACTTACCAGAGGAATGAAATACCTGCTGCTGCTCTTCAGTGATTACATTTCATTTCATGCGATGCCAAGGCTGGAGTAATTGTTGTCCACTGAGACACAATAAAGCTGGTTAATATGTTTCTCTATCTGGACTCCAGCCCCTTTCCTTCAATACAGTGGAAGTTAATCCACCTTGGGTGAATGATGCTCAAGGTCGTGGCAGGGGCTGCTCTCTCTATTTAGCATCAGAGAGACACTGAATTTGTCTTTATCAGGCTAATGCAGAGCTGCAGTTTCCAGCCCTCCGGTGATGCAGTGTTTCCTCTTTCTGCCATGAAAAGTTTAAAGCTTAACACACTGGACATTTTGAGACATGAAGTGTGTAATTATCTTAAAGCTCCTGCTAAGAAAAATAGTCCACTACAATGTACAATACAATTGGCCCAGCAACATATTACAGTAATATTAATGCTTAAGATTGTGCTGCATTTTCACTACATTTGTTAACTGAGATGCAAAAAGTTGCATTTGTATGAAGTAAGAGAGAGAGCAAATTTGCAGTGTGATACGAGTGATGTAAAGTAATGCGGGCAAATATTAAGGTGTAGTCACATTTACTTTTTTCAGCAAAATTTAGCAGGTGAAATGCAGTCATTTCAATAGGAATCCACTCAACCTTAATTTCGTCTCACAGCAAATGGGTTCGAGTTGGTCATGTGGAATCAAGCATGCCAGATAATAAAAGATAATAAACAATTTTCCGAACACTGCTTCCATCTCTTATTGGATGCAAAAAGACCCCTAACCTGCACTGAGTGCCCGCCCACTTTTTATGTGACCTCGGTTATGGAAGTATTTTTCCCAAAGGGATTTTTAAGTCTTAGTTAAACAGTTACAAACCAAAAACCAAACCAACCAGCTGGATCACAACATTACAAACTCTGATTTGAAGCAAAACATTTTGAAAATCGGACAAAAGGCAAAGGTACAAGACCATGTACTTTACAGCTTTGACATAATCAAAATAAAAATGATGGATAAATATCAAAATGTTTTCACATTTATTCCAAAATGTGCATATATATTCACACAAATAGTTAAGTATTTTTTTTTAGCAAAGTGAGACTTTTGTCTTGCTTATATCATTTGCATTGATTCATGGGAGTGGGTGGGTGCTAAAATGTTCTTTTGGCTACATTCGCTTGTTTTCAAATGCCTGACAAGTGATTTCTTTGCAGAATCATGTGTAGTGTAGGTTTTCAACCAGGACTTCTGCTGTTAAACAATTATTTAAAAAATAAGGTGAAATAGTGTGGACAGACGGCTTCCACAAAATAATATACAGTTGATTAACAACCTTATAGTGCACAGTATGTCTGTATGTCTTTAACCAGTTTATAAGTTATCGTTAAAAATCAATCAAAATGATTGGGACTTTTACTCTTGGAACCCAGCTGTTGAACTCTGTTGGTTGAGCCAATGTTGCTGTACTGGGATGATTGTGAGCCGACAACGAACATTTTGATAGCGCCACCACAGAGATTACACATTTAAAAGAAATCAACATTTAAATGGCCTATAATTGTCACTGTACATTAAGCTAGAATAAAAAGTACTTTATAACATCAAAAAAACAACACACTTCAGCTTTAAAGCACTACAGTTACAGTGCCGCTGAAGCAATTTGTAGGTCACAGAAAGAGATCTCTCTGATATAATGATTTTTAAAACATAAAGAAGCTCTTCTGCTGGAAACCACCAGGATTCCGAGATTCCCTAAAAATTGACTCCACTGCATTGTATTGACTAGTCTCCTACACATATCATTAGATAACACGTCTGAGACAAATCTTTCTGCTCTCACCCTTCTCATCTTGATCTTCCCTCATAATGACTCATTCTCACTAAAATAAAGTAGGCATGTGGAGACTCGTGCAGACTATTCAGAGCACACACTTTTAGAATGTCAGGAATCAAATAACGACTCAGTGGTTTATTCTTCAAAGCTATTAGGTTCAAACTCTGTAGCGCCGAGGACTTCAACAAAAAAAAGAGTGGTGAAATCGCTGCAGCATCAGGAAGGGCTATGTAAGAAAACACCAGAACCTAATTGGATGTAATTGCCGGGTGCAGGCAGCCAGACTACAAGTGATGAGGGCATCTGAGCTGCGCCACGTCTGAGTCTCAGTATTCTCCCAGCTCCTGCAGAGCTCAGCCTTCTAATGAGAAGAGGAGGACAGACTGAGGAAGTGGTAATTGGATCCTCCCTGTCCTGTCGCCTGGGCATGTGTGGCGATGTGGCTGTGCTTTATTTAGATCCTCTAGGCAAACAGTCTCAGTTCTCCACTTGCCAGCAGCGACCGCAGAGCTCATGAGAACAAAGCACTCCTGCCCATCTTGAGCAGAAGTTTGCTCTCTGCAACTGCATGCAGCAGCTATGCCATTATATTATGGACTAATGAGGCTGTGCCGACATGCTAATTAAAGCAGGCTGGCTGTGCAATTCGTTTGGGATTCATCTACTTTTGATGATCATGTAAACAACTACCTTAAATATACTCTGATCACTGTTTACTTGCGCAACCAGACTACAAAAAATAAACGCAAGTAGCAGGCCATTAAGAAAAAATAGGGTATTTATTGAATGTCGATGTGCTAGCAGATGTATCTCACAAGTGCTTCGTATTGGGGTAAATTCAAGCGAAACAAATAAAAAGGTTGTGCGCTGCACTCCAGTGTGAGTGTGTATGTGTCACACACGGTGTGTGTCCCACAAGTTTGTGTGCGTCCAGCTGCCAAACTCTGTTCTGGAGAGCATCAGTATGATTGACACTCTGGGGAACCTAGGGAGGAAGACAGAAGAGAAGATCAGCCAAAGCACATACAGGCAGACAGGGTAGGTTATTATGCATGTATGTCAAACTTTAGTATGAGGCTTATCAGTTTTTGAAATATAAGATATAGGATGTGTCCAAAACACTAAAAATACTGTCTGATTAGGTTTTCATTATTGTCTACTGAGATGCCTTTTTGAAGCATTACATTTTTATATACAGTATAAGCTATACATTTATGGATGTATTTTTTTCCAACTTAAGATTGTATTTGTACGAAAAAATATTAGTTTTTACAAATTATGCATGTTACACATTTAGCGCATAATAAGCAAGGTTATGTGATATTTCTTACATGTATAATATACCATAATACCTGAGTTACTTTTTAAGTAACCCTCTTCCTTCCCCACAATGCAGTCAAGGCTTGTCCATTGTGTGCAACAAATTGTCCACAGTGCAAGCGGATGGCATGATGCAAAGCAACAAAACTAGGCCACCCCCATTATAATCAATGAAGTTGTCTACACTGCAAGACCGTCAGAAGGACATACACAGCAAAAAAACACCACTTTGAAAGTAAAAAAAAAGCCAAGCTCAACATTGATGTTTTGGAAGAGGAGTCTCAGCCATCCGATAAGAGAAAAAGTTACAGCTCAAAGATAAAGCTTGAAAGCCGCAATTATTAAAAAATTTTTTTTTTTATTTAGTGGCAGAAACGGGCTTCCATACAAAAGTAACTACTGTAATAAAAAAAGTAAAAAATGTAACAATTAATTGCTTTCTATTCGAAGTACATACTTAAATATACTGTACGTTTAAAGGGGTCATAGGATGCCCATTTTCCACAAGTTGATATGATTCTTTAGGGTCTTAATGAAAAGTCTGTAACATCGTTTGGTTAAAATTTCTCAATGGTAGTGTAAAAAACACCTTTATTACCCTGTCAAAAACAGCTCTTTTCAGATCAAGCCGTTTTTGTAGCATTTTCCTTTAAATGTTAATGAGCTATGCTGACCCTGCCCCTCCAACACAGATTAAAGTAAATATAGGTGAAATGTATAATTCCTTTGCTGCTAAATATAATTATGACATTAAAACAATAATGACATTTATTTGTAAACAATTTTACTCATTGTTGAGAAAAAATTATGAATTATTATGAAAAAATTATATCCTGCCCAATGATTGAGCCACTGTTGCTATGTCAGGCTGGGCTGCGTTTCAAAGAAGCAGTGTTAATTTAGTATTGTTTTTTGTGTTTTAATTATTTCAGTTCAGTTTTAGTGCTTTAAATTTTTACTTTATTTTTTTAAGTTGAAATTTTTCATTTAATACTCATATTCTATTTTTGCTTTATTTAAATTAATGAAAACCATGATTAATAGTTTTTGTTCACCATAACGACACTGCCCAGAAGCATTGTGAGTCTCAGTTGATCACACAGACCATTGGTGCCACTGATTTCTACAGTCTACAACTTAATTCATTACATTTATATAGTGCTTTTCTAGGCACTCAAAGCGATTTACATTGTCAAGGGGTATCTCCTCATCCACCACCAGTGTGCAGCATCCACCTGGATGATGCGACGGCAGTCATAGTGAGAATGTAGCATTAATATAGTGGCAGTAATGAGGTCATGTCATTGAATCAGAACGTCCTGCAATACCTGGGGTGTGCCGAAGAGACAAAGGGAGTGGACATAGCAGAACAGCAGGACACAGATGTAGCCCCTCCTGGAGGTACACACTCACTCTCTCTGCCTCTCTATCCATCTTTGACTCCAGCTGAGCTCTGAAAGGTGAGGAGAGGCCAAGGAGGAAGGATCACGAGAAAGGCATCTCCCATCTCTGAGTGTGTGCTGACAGTTCACATGGGCTGATCACCAGCATTTTACTGCTCTCGATGCCGTCCAGAGCCATCTCGCTGTCCACGCAGAAACGAGACGCCAGGTGCTCCAGGTGAGTGCCAGATTTCTGCCAACGCTGCAGTAACACAGGGCATATGAACACATGTGCAAGTGCACATCAGCTGCGGACAGCATAAAATATCTTGCATGTAATGTATAGTACACATTCATACTTCACATATATCTACGCCTTCCTGCACAACAAACAAAGTGATTGTTTTTGATGCTACAGTATGCCGAACGTCCCTGACACTGACATGACAAATGTGACGAATGGAAATGCTGACATCGGCCTGAGAGTAAAGCCTCTCCTGAGGGGCTGTCTAACGCTGGGACTGATACTCATAGAGCTGATGTCAGTGGGTTCCTCCAGAGGAGCTTTCTAAGTGCGGCCTGATTTATGGTCTGTCACGGATGTCTCCTGCGTTCTCGTCAATGGAGGTACCTGCTTGCCATCGCTGATGTTGCACGGCACGAGCAGGATCTGGGAGGCAGGAAAAGTTGTGGAGACAGACAGACAGTGCTGCTGCTGGCGGATTTGCTGTCCATGGGTGTAGATCCACTCCTGTGCAGGAAAAAACAGGCTTTTCTGATGCTGAACCAATGTATAACAAAATGAAAAAACAAAAGTAATTCCCTTTCTAGAGAATTACACAGATGTATTTGCTGTAAATACAAAGATCTTACAGACATTTTAATGTAATAGTGCACCCAAAAATGAAAATTTGCTTACTCTCAGACAATACAAGAAGTGGATGAGTTAAAATGGCTTAATGATGGATTCGTTTTTTACATATATGCAGCTTTACGCTTCACAAGATGTTAATTGATGGACTGGCGTCATGTGGATTATAGTGATGTTTTTATTTAGTTGTTTGAACTCTCATTCTGACGGCACCTATTCCCTGCAGAGGATCTATTGGTGAGGAAGTGATAAAATGGCTAATTTCTCCAAATCTGTTATGATGAAGAAACAAACTCATTTACATCTTGGATGGCCTGAAAGTGACTAAATTTTCAGCAAATTGCCATTTGGGGTGAACGATTCCTTTAAATGTTATGTGACAGATTGGACTGATACCAAATTAACCTTTAAAATGGCAAACTAAATGTCTTTAATGAGGTCTTTTAGTGAGTCACATTTGTTCATTAATTTGTAATTAGCTTCAAAAAATCAATCTTTTGTAGATTTAGCATTTACATTACATTTATACATTTACCAGACACTTATTCAAAGCGATTTTTTAATAGAGGAACATAAGCAAATCATCACAGAGCCAACAATATTCATAGTATACAACAGCATATTTATTAGAAAACTAGATTAGGAAACAAGCTAGAGCATTTACGGACTTGTTCATTTAAAGATGTCTGTTCTAGTATGTCATCTCTACTTAAATTGTAAACAGAGAGAGAGATGTTGGAAGAAAATAGATACTTTTTGCTTTCCTTTGAGAAGGTGGTCTCATTTGCAGTTCTGAGACACGTAGGGAGAGAATGATGCACAAGGGCAGTGTGAAAATGTGCTTTTGTGAGCCATGCTGATGAACCGCTTCCCATCTGGTGAGTCTTAGACGCTTAACAAGGTCACGCGCAGCAGGCAGCAGGGAAACATGCTCTTGTGGTGTTATGAACACACTTAAGTGCTCTGAAATCACTTTTGGGGTGTTCCGGCCCCAAATCTACTGTCTACAATCATCTCTGGGCTTCATCATTTAGAGAAAAAACATCTGAAAAAGGCAATTTTTTTACGGTGCACAGAGGAACAAGAGAGAGACTTAAATAAACAGTTTCTGAGTAGAATGAGGGTCTAAGGCTTTATGACTAGTAGTTGGTGGCTTTGGCTGAACCATCTTTTCAGTTTAAGAATTGGTTCCCTTTGAATTTTTTGAGCTGGATGGAGTTTTTCCATCATGGTCTATGACATGGAAATAATAATAAAAAATATAATACTACAGTATATATATATATATATATATATATATATATATATATATATATATATATATATATAT
>NW_015505652.1:68660-80875 GCF_001515645.1 Sinocyclocheilus grahami
TATATATATATATAAATAGATAGATTTAAATATCATACATTGATAATTTTATAGAATTTATTGTTCTTTGTAAAACAACCCATACATTATTAACTGATCATTCCTAGTGGCAAGACTGAAGTTAAATAAATTTATTTTAATTTCACTGCACTTTAATAATATTTCTTTAAATAGTATTAATAATAGTAAATCGTACCATAAAAAAAAATCAATTCTGCATCTTGTTTGCTAGCTCAATTAAAATTCAGCAATTTAATGGATTTTAATAGCCATTCACAATTCAATTCTGAATGACGAACAATTGTGTTTTTCTTCCAGGCTCATGCGCAGGTGAGGGAGCCATGAAGGGTGACAGTAGGGCAGATTAGCTGCTCAGAGACCAGAGGGCACCTCTTTGTTTAATATAATTACACAGCAGTGCACCAATGTGACCTGAATTAAATTCCATTACCCCGCTGTAAAAGCTGCCCTTTCAACATGCCCCTGGTTGCATAGCATTTAATGTAATCTAGCATCTCAGAGTCGCAGCCTAACCCTGTGAGATGTCACTGATTCCTGGCATGAGAGTAAAAATTCACACTACCTTTGCTCATCCTCTGATTTTCACCAAACTGTTCAGTAGAATATGTGAGCGCAGTGCTTAAAGGCAAGATATGCTGTAAATTGTTATAATTCGACATCTATGGTGTAAGTTTTGTGAATTTCAAATAGACATGGATAATGCAGACAGCGCTATTTCTTCCAGCAATGGCAGTACCAACATTAAAGCTGCAGTCCGTAACTTTTTTTGATCCGAAATCAATATTTGAGCAGGTACATAACCAGCCAGTGTTCAAAACTATCGCCGTACTTTAGCCCGATTCACAACAGTAATAATAATAATAATAATGTTTTCTAATTTGAGTGGTACGGGTAGGTTGTCGCTGGAAATTCAAGCATGGCACTGCGTCATTACGTCACGTCTGTAAACATAAAGAAGTTGTCCCGGCTACTAGGCTATCACATGTGAGGATGCTACAGGTGGAAGATCACTTGTAGCCTTTTCTCACAGCAGCTGGAATAATTACATTTGTCATTTTGATGGCGGATTGTAATCCAGAAAGGATTATGTGTTTATGAAACACATGTGAATGAATTAAAATGATATTCCAGTTTTAAATGTGCTTCTGATTACAGATAGCCTGGGATTACACAAGATTTGTATTTTAAAGACAACCAGTTCGAAGGAAGCATCATTTGCTTTTTGGGTTAAAAGAATTTCTTAATATGAAATTCGACAGAAATTGAAATATGAGCTGATCAATTAATACTCCAAGCATGGTTTTTCTGATATTATTATGCCAGATAGTTTTGTACCTGGTTGGCTGCTGGTACGTCTTTAGTGATGCTGCAGGGTCCGAGTGTGAGCACTGGGAGATCCTGACCCTCGACTATACGAGATTCTAGACAGTTCTGTCTCTGCCGGATCACACCAGACTTAGCATCGGAATCATCAGGAACTCTAGATTTGGTGAATGAAACACCACAGTGTTATGATAATAAATACCCCACAAAAAAAAGAGAGGGGAAAAAATACAAATTAGGTCCTTAAATATCTCAATAGTTTCAACTAGGAAGCAAAGAGTTGCAAATGATAAAACATTGCTTAAGTCTACTGATTTTTAATTGCAGACTTTGGCAAATCTGAGCACAGTTTGGGACAATATTTCTCATCAAATACTTCCAAAACCAATATATATGGTATATGTGATCATGTTCATTTTATTTCTCTATACTCGATTTCAACTTTCATTGATGTCTATTTTTATTAAATGAAGCATAAAAAGGAAGCATAAAAAATGTAATTGTTCAAATTAAGACTCAAATGAAACAATGTTTTATCTCCTACATTACAAGAGCAAAATCTAAATATTTAAATATTTTTTTTAATAATTAAAGTTTAATTAGACAGTTCCACATGTTTTCTCTTAAACATCTGCAAAAGTGATGACAATGACATAAAAAAAACTGTTGTCTTTTAAGGACAAAAATACTGAAAGTATGTGAAATCTGCCATAGTGGGTGGAAAATCTTTCCCTCGAGACAGATGAAAGCAACTAGTGTACAACAAAACAGCATTAGACATAGAGGGGCCTTATACTGCTATGCTAAATAACACAGCACTTTACAATTATCAATCACCACCCGCAGACACTCAAATACACACACCACACTGACTCCTCAACTCACTTGAGCTCTGGATAGACATTGTCCAGATACCACTTGAAGGATTTGCACTTGAGACTCTTGCGGAGCTCCTGCCTGCCGTGAATGCTGATAAGAGAGGAAGAGAATGAGCGGAATAAGAGATGAATCTTTTCCCTAATGCCTCCCCATTATAGATACACACATAAAAATACACATGCTATCAGTCACTCACTCTCCGTAGGATTTTCCCCTAGCAGCCGGTCGAGCTGAGTAGTAGAACAGTTTGAACTCATCCATCCAAACCTCAGCAGTCCTTCTGGTGTTCCTGAAACAGAAAGAGCATTGAATGTGAACACTGAAGTGTCCTATACTAAACACTTCACTCAGAGATACACACTTCAACCTCAAGAAGAACATTAGGATGACCTGCCATTTCATCAGTAAAAAATAGTGTACAGACAGGTATTAAACACACTTGCAACTGTAATTCTGACGAAAATCTGAGCAGAAAACTCGATATTCAGAGGGAGTGAAGGTGTTATATGCACATCAATCACTTGTTTTTGTTTATCATGCATTGCACAAGTCTCGGTTCGTCAAGACATTTTATTGGAGGTTATACACTAAAAACTATACATAAACAAACCATATCTGATTTCTATACTGTATATATCTAACATAACTCTGCTAACAGATGTAAAAGGACACAGTTTTTAAGAATATCTAGTAAAGCCAGCTAATGCCTTCAGCAATTATTCATTAGCGCCTCTGAACTATATGAGGAAACAGATTTTGTTGACTGAGCACACTGCATAGCAATTCAGATTCAGAAAGAATGTTGTGCTATGCCCTTAATATTTCATACGGTTTCATGCTGAGGTTTTTCCCCGGAGGCAAAACGTGATAAAAGCAAACAAATTTTACACAGCATATTTTCTTCCAGGCAGAAGTTGGAGTATTATCTCTATCTTTGGCAAGAAAAATCCAACAAATAACATCCAACAGAGATAAAAATAAAAAAAGATTAACATATTCAAATTTACAGGTTAACAACCCCCAAGGACGAAACAAGGTCTTCTGATGTTGATAAAAAGTGTTACATCCTTTATCAGCAGGAATATATTATTAAAAACTCAGCTGGATATGCTGGATATGAATTATTATTATAAGTATGTGCACTTCCCAGGACTCTTACTTTATGTAGGTGTTGGCATTGCCCTCCGGGAAGATGTAAGGATGTTTCTTGCGGAATACGTGGCCGACCCTGCTACAGGGAATGATTTCCAGGCTTCCTCCACACATCCATACTCTAAAAGAAATCTCTACACACACAACACAATAAACACCAATCACACTGTGCTATACAGTATTTTAATAGAATTATGAACTTAGAGAGCATACATTAGCAAAAGTTTTAAGTCAGTAAGATTTATTTATTTATTTACCTACCAAGGCTGCATTTATTTGATCATAAATATTATTATTACTATTATTATATATTTTTCAGCATGATTACTCCAGTTTTAAGTGTCAAATGATCTTCAGAACTCATTCTAATATGCTGATTTGATGCTCAAGAAACATTTCTTATAAAGTATATTATCAATGTTGAAAACACTTAATATTTTTGTGAATACAACTGTGATACATTTTAAAATAAATGAAAATTTTTTGAACCATTTTAAATGTATTTCCCATCATTTCTGATCAACTTAATGCATCATTGCTAAATGAATAAACATAAAAAAATCTTACTGACCCCAAACAGTAGCTAATATTGCAGAAATGTATAAAATGCATGTGAATGTTATGTCATGCAGAGTAATATAACTTGCTGACATGTGTATATGTGATTTAAAGGAGCCCTCCAGGATACAACTTCACTCTCACGCCAAGAATTAAATCATACGGTTGAAATCTCCTGTCTAAATATGCCACTGCCCAATGCTCATTTGCAATTATGAGCACAGTAGCCTACTTAAGTCTGAATAAACCAGCCCTGCAACAGCTCCAGTCTAATTCTGTCACATATGCATGGTTAATGATGGTTTAACCCAGCGCAGAGAGAACCATCCGATTCCCCACAGTGCATTGCTCTTAAGAATTTTACAGAGCCAAAAACAAAACATAGCAGTTAAATAAAGGCACCAAAATACTGTTTGAGAAATTTGATTCCAGAGCTATTTCTAAGTTCAAATGTCATTGCGTGCCATTTCCTCTGTGATGAGACAACAACCCTAGGTATCCTCTGTCAGAGCTTGATCGGGGAAGGAAAGTGATTGAGGCTTATGTGCTGTCAGACAGGTGCTCTCATGCATAGTAATAACTCACCAAAGTTCTCCCCTCCCCAGATGTCCATGGCCGTGTCATATTTTCCCAAACGATTGAACCAGGATCTGTCAATCACAAAAAGTCCTCCTGCGATGATGGGCGTTCTGAGGGTTGAAAAAATGAAAAAAGAGTGAACATTAAGTCTCGACACTAAACACTTCAATCCAGGTGACTGCTTAAAATACTGCTGTCACTCAGGATAGATGTATGAAAAAAAATTATTTTTGAATGTGGTGGTTCGGTGAAGAGTTTTGGAATGAGGAAAGAGAATAAAAGGCCACTGAAGTGAGTGTGTGTGGAAACAGTACAGCCCAGTTCTCATTCTCTGGATGAAGCTCAGCTTGCCCTTCAAAATCACTGTACCCAGAGAGCTGCTTCAAATGCTAAGGACACTGGAGGAAATGGCTCCGGTATTATCGGAAGCATTTGAATTTCATCAGCCGTAATCTCTCATTGTGAAGTGGTAGGACACATTGTTTCATCTGCTGCTTCTCAGGGCCACTCACGTACTTTCATTTCAGATTAATATACTTTTTACACATCTGATCTCATCTTGTTTTAGAAGGCAGAAACAAAGCCCAAAAGCTTCAACAATTGGGCTCAGTAAATGAGTGGAAAGTGGACAAGCCTGTCAAAGGTTTCACAGATGAGAGAGTGTGAATGAATTTTAAGTAATGCAATAAAATTAATTTCTAGGACAAAGGTATGCAAATAAATCAAATGTATATGTTATTACCAGATTTGAGAGATGGTCCTCACTGCAGAACACAAGATCCAGGGTGAGGTTGGATCCAGATCCAACTCCTCCCAACTTACATATCCCTACACCTACCCGTCTCCACCCCTTGATCCCTAAGCCTACCATCTCCACCCTCTGGATGGATCTTGTGTACTGCAGTGAGGGGCTACTGAGATTTGATAGTATGTAGTAATTAGGGATGCACGATATATCGGCCACCATATCGGTATCGGCCGATAAATGCTCATTTTTTCTGTTATCGTATCGGCCCGATAAGAAAATTTGGCCGATATCTTAAAGCCGATAAATAATGCATTATTTCCTTCAGAGACACTTCAGATGCGCGCTGTTCGTTTGCAGCCTTTTGTGCAATTGTATGTTGTAATATTGTGTTTATTTGATGTATATCTGATTTATCTCATATAGAATGCGTTTGGTTAAGTTAAAAGAGCGCTTCAGTTTACCAGTGATAAACTCAAACAGCAGTGCACAACATTAATAACTATGATTGGGAATGTCGTGTATATAACATTCTAATGAGAAAGTTATTATAATAAAACATTGTGAATTCTTTGGGTTTAGTTGCCGTGTTTCAGCGCGTTGTTATGGGAAGAGCGTATCCACAACAGGATCACACATTCTGACTATAGCACGCAATAACTGCATCATTTTGTACATATATAAGTTGTAATATTATGTTTATGTTGTATTAATATTAATCTCAGGATGCATTTCCTTGAGTTAAATAAGCTGCCAGCAAAATGCTTCAGT
This sequence comes from Sinocyclocheilus grahami, assembly GCF_001515645.1. Taxonomy (NCBI): domain Eukaryota; kingdom Metazoa; phylum Chordata; class Actinopteri; order Cypriniformes; family Cyprinidae; genus Sinocyclocheilus; species Sinocyclocheilus grahami. The sequence continues at coordinate 74,689 of NW_015505652.1, forward strand.
TTACCGTGTTCATTCAGCTCTTCAGCTTCAGCACGCGCAGCTCAACGGCTGCTATTTAAAACAGTGGTATTAATTTGTTACTTTTTCAAAATCATTGATACATTATTAATAATAACAACCACTTGTATTTTTCTATTATTATTTTCATCAGCAATATGGTTTAGTAATTAAAATCATTTAATTATTGTCCGTGCAGAGGCTATTCCGTTTTATTGATCTGTGGCGTATTAATTTTGATTCTTTACACGTGTAATGATGTCCAATGACTTGTTTGCATTATTTATGCAATATTTTATTTATTTGTAAGACTTTTTTATGACTAAATTTGGTAATGGGAGAGTAAAAATATTTTTAAAACGTACACCGTTCAAACTAGGCTGCTTATGTTGAAGTGTTCAGGATGTGGTTTTTAATGATGAGACCTTTTTTGTAATCAGGCTCAAAAGTATATAAAAATTTGGATATAGATTTATCGGCCAACATATCGGTTATCGGCTTTCAAAAATAAAGAATTATTGGTTATCGGTATCGGCCAAAATTTTCATATCGGCGCATCCCTAGTAGTAATTGTCATCAGATTGCTTAAAAAAATAGTTCACATCTCCTATATAACAGTGCACAAGTGGCATGATTTGAGTTGTCCATATAGCAAAAACATGTGGGAATGGTTACGAGTTTGAACACATATTAATACCAAGTATGAGCAATATCAATATTTGCTTTTTCAAACCCCACATAATAACTATCTTATGGCATGCTCATATAGGAACTACTTTTAGTATCACCAAACCCACTCTGGATTTTAACTGCACACCCCTGCTGTATTTGGAATAATTTACTCTATTCAAATTATTATACTCTATTCAAAAGTTTGGAGTCAGTAAGATTCTTTACTTTTATATAGCATGGAGGCATTAAATTGATAAAAAGTAAGAGTAAAGACAGTTATAATGTTACAAAATATTTCTACTTTAATAAATGCTAATTTCTACTTTAATAAAAACTTCAGAATCTGGAAAAAAAATTATTAGTTTTTTACAAAAATATTAAGCAGGACAATGTTTTCAACTGATAATAATAAGAAATGTTTCTGAGCAGCAAATCAACATATTAGAATGATTTCTGAAAGACCATGTGACACTGAAGTCTGAAGTAATGATGCTGAAAATTCAGCTTTGCCATCACAGGTATAAGTCATATTTGAAAATATAAAAAAATAGAAAACATTATATTTAATGGTTTTTACTGCTTTGAAAAAATAAATGGAGCCTTGGTAAGCATAATAGACTTCTTTAAGAAAAATTTTAAAATGTTACCATCCCCAAACTTTTGAACAATAGTGTAACACACTAGACTAGAAACATATAAATTCCTTAGCATGATCTTGACATTGTCATCCTGGAATGGGTATGCCTTCCAGCATGGTTGTTTAAGAATTGTAAAACTACACACTGCAGCACTTAGGGTAAAAATAATTGTTGCAAATCATATAACATGCCAGAAACATATTAATTATTTGCAATAATGATCCAAACTTATACTCTTCTGTATATTTCAGTATTCACAAAAGTTCCCATTTGTAATATTACGTCACAAATATACACAAACTCTTGCCAGTCAGGGGTCATGGTTGTGCTGTCCTTCTCACATATCATACTGAAATACATACCACTGCTTCCCATCTGTGTCCACACATACACACAGCTTTCAGTGACTCAGTTATCACTGATCTATTCTGCATCTGTTGGCGGATGGGCTGCGAGAGACCCAGGCCGGCTGCAGTGTTGCACAGCATTGCACAGCACGCATAGGAGCAGACGGGATCTGAGCCCCTCTCAGCCTGACTGCCTGCTTATCTGAGCTATTAACTGCCTTCATTACAACAGCCTCTGAGAGCGCTAGGAACAGTGTGAATTACACCATAACAAGAGGAGAGAGAGAGAAAGACAATGGACGAGGAGAAAAAACAACCAGGATTTAAATGTTGATGTTATTTTGTTTATAATAAAATAATCAAAACTGATTAAAGAAATTTATAGCAACTCAATATTTTAATTATGATATAATAATTCAGTTCTTAATGATCAACCAGGCTGAACTTCCCAGTAGAAATCAATACTTCAAATACCCTTTCTCCCTTCAAAGACAACATGAAATTAAAATACTATTTACGTTTCTAATAAATGCCCCTGTTCTAACAGGAAATTATTGATCAGTGCATGCTATTCTTAAAAAAAGAATAATCAAAATGTAGTAAATAATCAAAATGTAGTAAATTTCTCCACATCTAAAACCTTCACATCTAAAGCTTTTCTTTTTTGTGTTACCAAGGCTGCACGGGGGAGGAAAATAATATTAACCAAGTAAATTTTAATATTTCCTAGAGAAAACATGAGTGATTCTTGCCCTTGTAAAACTCACCCCCACAATGTGTAAAAAGAGGCTCCAGGCTCCTGGTATTTGAGACCGAGCCAGTTCTCACCAATCACAGCATAATAATCATCAAATTGAAATTAATCTGAAATTAATCAGTACTTCAATTTGAGATTGAAACTGAAATTATTCATTTCATAAAATGTAGATTCAACACTACATAATTATAATTAAACATACCTGTATATCTCAAAAAAGATGAAACCAAGTGGTGGGTTCCCTTTCATGGGAACTTCGAACTGCGTCCTCTAGGGGTTGCTATGGGGAACGCCTCATCGTGACCCGTGTCTGAAGCATACATTGAAAAAACACCAACAATACGTTGGCCGGCGACAGTCATGACGTCACTACCAGTGCAACTATAGTATAAATAGGCGCCGAGAGAACACATCATCCTCTTCTTCGTCTTCATTGACTGTTTTGTTTGAAGCGTGCATTTCTGTGGTAAGAGCGATCTCTATTCATATCATTATGGCGAGCACTAGCAAAGCGTTTAGAGGATGTGTGCATCTGTGTTGTCGTTGTTTAACATCTGATGACACACGATCTATGCATTATTTGTTTGGCGAAGAGCACGCACGTGATGTCTTCGAGGGGGCAATCGGCGTGCACTGTGAGTGTTTTTCCAATGAAAAAGCTCCGCTCTCGTTTGTCTCTCTTTTCGAGGAAAGAGGGGCAGCCATCTGCTTCCCGCGATTCAGGACTCGCCGCTGCTGAGGCACGGAGGAGAATGAGCTTGTGGGGATCGCAGGTGGATCTGGCCGATGAGTTTGAAGAGGGGTTTTCCCTCGCACGATCGTCGGCTGTGGACGAGAGTGAGCCGCTGGAGGATGATGTTAGTTCATTAACATTGTCTGATCCAGGGGCCAGTGCTCTGCTGGGTTCGGCCCAGCAAAAGCAGGAAATGTCTGGATGAGGAGGGCAAAGAAGTGGAGGCTGAGCCTTTCCATTTCCTCCTGCCCTGTGTATGATGAGCTTTTGAAAGTTATGGATCCGCGCCACGGCGAGGCTTTACTTGCCCTGAAGGGGGCGAAGAAAGTGACGTCCCGAGGTTATCTCGATGAACTTTATTTTTCTGGCCATAACTCTCCAGCTCAGGTGAGCCTTCCTTACTTCCTGTTTTCCATACAGAGATTGAGAAGGAATGAAGAGGCCGTTTTTCCTCACGCATCCATTGATTCCAGCATACGAGAGGTGATGCGCGAAAGCGGTTATGAGAAGATGCCCCTATAGGGAGACGCTGGCCAGCTATCTCTCTATGGGTGAGACGTCCTCTCTTAAGACTCCCTCCTTGACATCTCGCTCGAGTGCCAGGGCATACGCAGCAGCAGCAGGTCGGGCTGTCACTTCATTGCACACGATGGTGATGCTCCAAGCATATCAGGCTGACCTGCTGAAAGACCCGAGGGGCTTTATTCTCAATGCACCGGTTTCGCCTTCTGTATTTTTGGTACCTCCGTTGAGACGGTGGTCGAGAAGTTCAGGGAGGCAAAGGCACACTCAGCGGCCTTCAAGAAGGTCCAGGTCTGAGCCCGAACAACCCAGGGGTCCTGGCCCATCTCGGTTTGAGGATCAGAGTCCAGCCCAAAGGCTAGTGTCGCGGCTCGCACTCTTCCCCCGCCAGGGGTAGGGGTAGGATGAATCGCGGGTCAAAGGAAGGTAGGTAAAAGACCTAAGGGATATGATCCAGACAGGGCGTCAGCTTTTTTGTCCGGATCAGAGTGATACCTCAGTATCTACTCATTTGCTTCGGGAGTCTTACATCTGCCCTTATCTTCCCCTTCCTAATTCCCCTGTAACCTATATGTTCAGACGGTACGATAAGCCGGGTTTCGGCTTCATACTTTCTGGATTATGCGGCCAGGTCACAGGCTTCTGCGGGAGCCTTCTTGATATAGCCTCGTTACCTTTCTCTGAGTTGGTTTAGACCCCGGTACCTTGGGCTCCACTCAACTAGTGTGTCTCTGTCGACACACTCTGGAAGCATCGCTCCACTCACCATTGAGAGTTATTGTGAGCATGGTGCTTTCTTTCGAGCGTTTAATTCTCTCTGAGGAGTTGGATTCCACGCTCCATGGCCTGTTCTCGCGCTAGTGCTGAGCAGTGCTCCCCTTTTATCAAAGGGTTACCTATGAGCACGCTACTTCTGAATTCAGAGTTCTCCTCTCACGTGAGAGTTGAGTTCTCTGTTTTTCCCAGAGCACCTGGAACCAGCAGCATCAGGCGAACTAGGCCCTTCCTCTGCCTCTCTGATGTGCTGAGTTTTTTGGCTAGCTTGCAGTACACTTACCTTTCTAATTCTAACAATCGCGCTGTAGGTCGAGCTCCCCTCTTGCTGAGAGCTGATTTGTGCTCCCTCAGCTAAGGTAAATTACTGCTAGCTGTTCCAGCATTGGAACATGCTGTAGGTCGAGCCCCCTTCTCGACTGAGAACTGGGTGTGTTGCTCCCACAGCTAAGTTAATTATTGCTAGCGGTTCCAGCTTTGGAACATGCTGCAGGTCAAGCCTCCTCTCATTTGAGAACTGGGGGTGTTGCTCCCTCAGCTACAGATTTACTGCTAGCCACTCCAGCATTATAAGCCTTAGATCGAGTTGATGACTTCTCAAACATAGCGTTTTTGGATACACCATTTCCATCTATGGGCTGCTCTTTCAGAGTGCCATGAGAACCCCTTAGAACGGTATTTTTAAAATCCATGTTATGGTAAGTGTGCACGTGAAATCTTTGTACACTTTCTAAAATCCACACTGTGGTAAGTTCGCACGCTAGTACTCTGCGTTCTTTTCTAAAATCCTGTATGGTAAGAGCTACATGCAGCAGCCTCGTGCTCTTTTTGAGTGGTTTAAAACCCCGGTTCCGCCTTGGGCACCACTCCACCTATGTATCCTCTGGATATCTACTTTAACAGGGTGTTGCTACTAGGGGTCTGTTGAGACAGTTCCTTTAGCATATGCAGAGCGTGCGGTAGCCCCTGTGTGACAGGCCAAGACTTAGTATGATTCTAGGCTCGTGGTCGTATTCCCTTAAAGGAATCTATTCCTGATTCCAAGCCTTGAGCTCTACCCTGGGACCAGGAGTTCTGGCCCTAACAGGTACATTTTTTTGGGTATGTAACCTAGGCCTTTGGCCATAGGGAATAATGCACTGACAGCCGTCGAACGTCCCAGGGGCAACTCCCATGGCAATATGGTAGAGTTGGTACTTAGTGCTCGCCATGGTTTCTGGCATGCGCTTGACGCATGACGAGGCGTTCCCCATAGTGACCCCTAGAGGACGCAGTGTCTCGTTCCCTACTCAGGGAACGTCTCGATTTAGTATGATAACCCTCGTTCCCTGAAGGAGGGAACAGAGACGTCACGTCGGATGACCGACGAAATTGGGATCCTACTAAAAGGCCACATCTAATGTCCCTTCCAGTGTCCTGTGGAAGCCACCTGCGCCCCTACTTTTTGGCGTAGGCCAGGGCTTGCACAAGAGGACCAGCTACTGCTGCTATGGCATTACCCACTGAGTAAGACTGGATAACACTGGGAAACATGCCCGTTCTAATTGGAACTGGAACGTTACGGAAGCTCCAACCTTCCCGAAGGAGGTTTCGGAAGCAATACACATATGGACATTCCTTAGGTGCATATGGAAGAATGGAGGTGATTGTAACCCTCTTGGAATGGCAGAAGTCTGCCGGGGAAACACGGGCTCAAGGCTATACTGTGGACTTTACACATATGGGATCCACTTAGGTCTTACATATG
>NW_015505652.1:81015-82158 GCF_001515645.1 Sinocyclocheilus grahami
ACCTTAAGGCTCGGACGGGACAGAGCAAAACTAGGGCTGGGTCTGCCTCCTCCGAGGGCAGCGCTTGGAGGTTCACCACCTGATCCCTGAAGGGAGTAGCGGGAACCTTGGGCACATAGCCGGGCCGGGGCCTCAGGGTTACCTGGGAATCAGCCGGCCCGAACTCTAGGCACGAATCGTTGACCCAAAATGCATGTAGGTCCCCTACCCTCTTGATGGAGGCCAATGTCAGCAGGATCAAAGTCTTCATCGAAAGGAACTTCAGCTATATAGAGGGGGGCCGTGGAGGATTTAACCTTCTCGCCCCCTTAAGGAACCTGACCAGGTCATGCTTCCCCAGCGACCTCCCTTCTACGGGGTCGTGGTTAGCAGCGATTGCAGCAACATAAACTTTAAGGGTGGAGGGAGACAGCCTTCGCTCCAACCCTTGCTGCAAAAAGGACAGCACAACTCTGATCGGGCATATTCGGGGGTCTTCTTGGCGAGAAGAACACCACTCAACGAACAGGTTCCACTTCAAAGCGTAGGCGTGTCTCGTTGTGTCTCGTAGTCACTCAGAACCTCCGCGTCCCGTCCAGGGACCAGACATGAAGTTTCCAGAGGTCTGGACGCGGGTGCCCCATCTCTGAGTCAGTAGATCCTTCCTCAGAGGAATCGGCCAAGGAGGGGCTGTCGCGAGGAGCATTAGTTCCTGGAACCAGGTCCGGGTAGGCCAATAGGGTGCCACCAACAGGACCTGCTCCTCGTCCTCCCTGACCTTGCACAGCAACTGTGCAAGAAGGCTCACTGGGGGAAATGCATACTTGCGAAGGCCCCGCGGCCAGCTGTGTGCCAGTGCGTCCATGCCGAGTGTTCCCTCGGCCAGGGAGAAGAACAACTGGTAGTGAGAGGTTTCTGGAGAGGCAAACAGGTCTACCTGAGCGGCTCCGAAGCTCCGAAACACCAGCTGGACCATCTGGGGAAGGAGTCACCATTCTCCCGGGAGCGCAGCTCGGGACAGCTCGTCGGCTGGTCGGCTGCGCAGCCCAGGAATGTGAACAGCACGAAGCGACCTCAGATGCTTCTGACTCCGGAGGAGGAGGTGGCGGGCGAGTTGCGACAAGCGACGGGAGCGCAGACCACCTTGTCGGTTGATGTACGCAA
>NW_015505652.1:83937-107825 GCF_001515645.1 Sinocyclocheilus grahami
AACAAGGGCTGCCTCCGTAACTTTCGTGAAGACACGGGGCGACAGGGACAGCCCGAAGGGCAGGACCTTGTACTGGTATGCCCGCCCCTTGAACGCAAACCGCAGGAATGGCCTGTGGGGCGGAAGGATTGACACATCCTTCCGCGTCCTTCAGGTCGATCGCTGAGAAACCAATCTCGGGGATGGATACACCTGAAGATGCATTTCTTTGTGAGCATCTTGAACGGGAGCCTGTGAAGGGCCCGGTTTAAGGTGCGCAGGTCCAAGATAGGTCTCAACCCACTGCCTTTCTTGGGCACAGTGAAATAAGGGCTGTAAAACCCGACCTCATATCGGCTGGAGGAACCGGCTCTATCGCGTCCTTCGCCAGTAGGACTTGCTGGTAACGGAGTCTGGTCCACAACTCCGAGATGGTCATACCCCCGCAATGGGAGCATGAGTCATCCACGAAAGCCACCTCAGCTTGCTTCGTGCCCAGACACCAGAGGCAGCGATCGTGACCATCACCCGGCGCCAGGTAACGACCGCACCCAGAAACACACGGATGGTACGACATCTTTAAAAAGATGTCTTTTTAAAATGTCTTTAAAAAGACATTCCACCTGTGAAGCTCTTTTAGATGGAAATTGCTCTTTTAGTGTGCTGAAGCGCACAGAGGAGATGGCCGTCTGCAACACACACAGGGGTAGTGCAGCCTGTTGTGTGCAACCCACTCGACACGGGAAAACCACCGCCGCTGAAGCGCCGTCCACCAGCATGAGAGCCCACGAAGAGCGTGCTTGACTGTAGCTTTACTCTTAGCAGAAGGTCAGGAGCAGAATGATAGACCCGCTTAGCTCCGAAGCGAAAAGCTGAATATGCGCTGCATCTGCTGCCTACTTATACTTACGCTGTGATCAGCAGCAGCCGGATGCAATAATCGCATGCCAATGTGCATTGGCTCGTTTAGTTTACACTCGAAGTGGATTGGTCTCTCTAAGCGAGATCCCAATTTCGTCGGTCATCCGACGTGACGTCGAGAGTGACCGACTGAAAGGGAACCATGGTTACATATGTAACTTTTCGCCAGGGTGTTACTATGCAGTTTCTAAGGTGCTCTGAGTAGTTTCAGCATGTTGCTTTGTGGTTGCTAGGGTGTGACTTCTTTCTACTGGCTTAAGTTACAAAATAGAGATCACCTCCAAGTTTCTATGACATTCTGAAACCTAGATATGGGTACTGCTATGATTTTGTGTATCATTGTAATTTAGAATAGAGTTTTAATAAATTAATAATAATATAGAATTTTAATATAATAATTATAAATAACATAAAATTTAAATACATTTAAGTCATCTTGCGGACCCCTTGGAAGCTTTCTGAGGCCCTCTACACTGTAAAAAAAAAAATGATTTTTTGAAGTTGTAAATAAAACAAAGTTTATTGGATTATGTTTTACAAGAAAATACTATTTCAGTCTTTCTACTTTAAAATGTTATGGTTAATTGATTGCCATTTCTTGGTAGTTCAATGTGAGGTTTATTAAGAATTTCTGAGTGAAAATGGTTCCTTCACCAAATGTTTTTTCAGTGTAGTTGAAAACCATTGTGCTAGTTTAATACTATGGTTAGCAGTTTGTTCAAGTTCCCAAGTCTAAATACAAACAATAGTTATAGTGATGTTAACACACTTTTAATAAAATGAATCATCATTTCAAACTTAAAAATTATGTTTCACTTCATTTGACAGAAGTTAAATGTGAATGCCATTTCATGTTGTTTCTAAACCTCGTTTTAAACCTTTTTTTCCAGAAAGTAAACTGGACTTGTAAACAAATCATTTCAAAATTCTCTGTAGATTTTAAACATGGTGCTCAAAGCCCAATAGGTGCTGGACCAAACCTCTGTCCTCATTTAGCAGAATAGTTCTAATAAAAGCCCTTCTGCTTCTCTTCACCTACTTGATAGGCTCTGTAGGGTCAGCTCTCTTGGCTCGCTTTTCAGCTGATAGTTGCTCCCATTTAAAATGTAAACTCCAGTCAAAGCCTGCAGCAGAGATAAAGAGAAGGAGAGAGGGAGATCAATGAAGATTTTTTTGCTCTAATTTCTTGTAACTTAAATTTTTTAAAGTCATAACTATACACCGCAGTGGCAGTGATAATTAAAGTGTACTGCCGGTGATAGGCCGAGGCTTTCATCACAGCTAATTGTTAGATTTGTTTCTGTGTGACACTGCTGATTGGGGACTGTGACCGGCGCCTCTTGATGTCGGTGGTGGGACAGCGAATGAAGGATTATAATTGCAGCTTTTACCTCCTCGCAAGTCAGAGGAAGCAGCGACATAGGCAAAGGTGTCCATATTAATGATGTCAATCACAGGGCTGGCGACACAGGTCGGGTCCTGAAAAATGAAAATATTACAAAAGAACACAAGAGATTTAATAAGGAATGTGAATGGCTCGACTCTCTGTCTGTTCAGCTTGATTTCACAACAAAGGAGGTGGAAAATCAGCGAGCGTTGGGATTATCTGTGTTACTAAGAGCGAGTGAATGTGCACACACTCTCGTCCAACATCATTACACCAGACGCTCTGACCTCATTGGTCAATTCTCTCATGCCTCACAATACTGTCCTGCTGAAAGAAAAGAATACTTGAGATGTGTCAGCACTACTGGATTTTCAAACTACTTCAAATTGCTTATGAAATGCACTTTGAAAAAATTTGATTTTGTGAATTTTGTTATGGGTAAAAAAAAAATTTTTTTTGAGTTAATGTCTGTAATGATTGTGAATAAAGTCACCATTTTTTGTGGTGAAAAACATTTTGTTATTTTTTTTTTGTGATATGTGCTGCTAGCAGTTTTCTATGCACAAAATCTTTCAAAAGTTTTTTAATAGATTTTTTTTAGTTGAAATATGCTGCTAAAATACGTCAAATAACAGTTCTGCTAGCAGACAGTACAAAGCATCAGGATATTCATGCATGTGCTTGGCAAGTGGTGCTGCATTCAGTGCCGCCTCCGTTCTGCCTGCTGACTCTCTTCTATTGAAAATAAACTGAAAAAGAAGACAGTTGCACAGAATCCAGGTAGAAATGCTCAATAGACTATTGACACAATATGAATAAATATAAAATTGTACCTCTTTGACTCTCTGCAGCAGTGGAGGCAGCCAATCTTTGTTGACCTCACAGTGACTGTCCAGAAAGGTCAGGATCCCGGCTCCTGCAGCTTCCGCCCCTCGAACCCTGGACCGGATCAGTCCTGCGACACACACGCGCACACACATAGATCAGGGACACTGGAGATTTCACTGTCCGTCCGAGCTGCACATTACATCTGTTGAGAAGCCTGTTAAACTGACAAATACTCTCCTCTCAACAATCTCATTCACAGAAAAAGATACGAGAAGAGCCATTTAAATCTGATTAGTTGAAGGGACAATTAAAGCCTTATGGTTATTATCGAATCAGAGCAAGAAGCTTTTCCATGAAGGCAAGGCTGTTAAATCGGTAGAGCCTGACTGAGGATGCATAATAATTGTAAACGAGCAAGACTCGTGCAAAGTTTCACGCTGCACGGCAACTTCAGCCAATTAAAAATCCCATTTCATCCTCAATAAGGCTGTATTTTCCAGATGGGTGAGCGCACCCTCTACAGAGTTGTTGAGAGCAGGCTGTGTTTGTGTGTGCATGCATATTGGGCCAGTGTGGCCCCTCTGTGTATGCGCTGGGCAGATGGAGAAGGAAAGAGAGAGCGAGAAAGACAGACAATGAAAGAGAGAGCGAGAGAGTGAGTGAATGACAGAGATTACATTCACCTACAGCTAATAGAGTTAACATAGCAGAACCGCACACCCTGTTTGTAGCTCCGGGACGACAATAGGGTTTAAATGCCTTAAACCTTTTAACAATTTTCTCTTGTACAGAGTTGGCTGCACAGGGGTTTTATGCATTAATCAATGCTGTCTAAGCGACAATGTGTGACAGTGTGTAATGGAACCTCAGAGCACTGGAATAAACAGGGAGGGGGCAGCGACTGGATGATCATTACTAATAGGAACTTTGAATTTTTCTTGACAATGATGACTGACTATTACATTATTATTCTTATTAATGTTATCATTATTATTGCTGCTTGCTCATACTTTGGTTTAGAGAACAAACCCTAAGCCCTGATATTAAACTTTTGTGCATAACTAGCTAGGGACGTGACTGATTAGCTTATTTGCAGCTTATTTAGAAGAGCTGTGCTATTACTTTTCTAAGTGATTGGACTTGGCCTGGCAGATGATGAAATTAGAAACTAAATCCAACAGACTTAAAATGAGGGAAGGATTCAAGCCTTATCTAGGGAGCAGTATATCATAGAGACTTTCACAGTGGACTTTTGACCATGTAGCAAACCCTCAGAACCAGCATTATCTAAAACTATTAAAAATTGTTTATGGTAATTAAAATAAAGCTGGAATAAAATAAAATACTATTATTAGAAGAAAAAACTTAAAAATACCAGAAAACAAAACTTGAAAATGTTGCCTTGGCAACTAACTGAAATAGGTTTATAAATAAGCTATTAAAGCTACATAGAATTACTAAAGCTTGAACTAAAATAAAACCTGAAAATATAAAAATAATCAAAAAGCTCAAAATACTCAAAATATTAATGGGTTTTGAATGAGAAAGCCTTACTCATATTACCTTCAGAATGTATGAAAATTTAGTTATTAACGTCTGAATGCATTTCGGCCCAGTGACATTATAAGCATAGTGCTAATAAACTAAATGAGAAATTTAAATCCAAATTGGACATGGAAATTTATGTAAAGCTTCACCTGCTTCATTTACCAAAAAGGTAACCAGCCATAAAGATAACTTAACCTTTTAACATCCATAATGTTGTTAAACCATGTTAATGGGATTTCATTAAATATTAAGTGGCCATTTTAACCAAAGTCAATCTCTAAGGGCTTGGACAGCCATTCCAAACAAAGGCCAGCATAAAATCTGCCACAGGCTGTACAGCAGTGGCAAAATCAATATTTGCTATAACGGTTTAAGACCAATGTTTTCAGTTAGATGCACACCAAAATGCTCTGCTTACAAATGGATTTTTAAATGTTTATTTTTTATCACGAGTGTAATGTGTATGCGAGCTGTTTGCAAACTAATCCATGCCCTGTCATGTTCAATATATCTGTTCATCCGAATGGAAAGATACGGATGACAGTATGAGTGTGTGGTGGCAAAACTGTATCTGCTCTGTTTTCCACCTGTGCAACTGGTACATGTAAGGAAGTGTGAAACACTGGCCAGAGTTTCAGTCAATGTTCAGTAATCTTCCTCACAGTCTGTTCACCGTCACCCTCCCAGTAACGCACCACCTGCTGTTAAAACACTCACCAGCACACGGGCGAAAAGCAAACAGCTGCTTTTAGAGTCTGGATGGTATTACAAACAGGCATGTTGCCAGCCCAAAACGAAATATTTAATTCATAGGGAGAGGGAGAGAGTGACAGAGACGTCATCACTGGCCTACCTTCTCTGTGTTTATTACGAAGACACTTTACTTTGGGCAACTTGGTGAGAAGAAGGCAGTCATTTGCTGAAAGTAAAAAATGATTCAAATGCATTTATTTATTTAAAATATTTATCAAATGCATTAATTAAGAGTGCATTCATGACATTAGAATATGAATTTTTACTTTTTCTAACATATAAATTCAAAAATGCTATAACGCACAGTACTTACGATCTTCGCTGAAATCGTCTACCAGTATGATTTCATAAATCAGATGCACAGGAGTCCGATTCAACACACTGAAGAGAACAGAATTAAAACTGTTAGAACTGCTGTACAGCAAAATAAAGCCCGTAATGGATGTTTTTATAGGCTATAAAATGATAAAATTGATCTTTTTTTAGGTCTATATCAAATTGTTTTCTGTAACTGAAATAAAGCTGAAATAAAATTACGCAATTAAACATTACGTTTTAAACTTAAACACAAAAACCTTAAATGAAAATGAGAAATGTTACTTTGGCAAGTAACAAAAATAAATTAGTTTAAGTACTAGCTACAATTTACAAAAAAGTGAAATAAGTATAAATTAAAGCTAAATACACATAACATTTTCAACTAAAATGAATGTAAAAATCCAAATAAACACTGTAATTGTATATAGATAATACTAAAATACCACAGGCCTACATACATATTCATACACATTTTTATTTAAAATACAGAAACTGTAATCATAATGGCTAGTTTATTCACATATAGAAAGTTGTCATTCGGAAAATTCTCAAATAATTATTTGCAAGGAAAAATAATTGATCAGATACTTAAATTTAATTTCAGAACAGGCACCATAATTTGGTGCTGAGTTCTTTATGGGTCACTATTCACATTCAATTTAACATCATTACATGATATCTATTTCTGGAGAGATAAGTCTTACTAGCTACCAAAATTTTATTATTAATAACTAATTTGTTATACTTTTCAGCTAACTATCCTCAATCTATTAAAGAATATAATGCATAATATTGTAAAACAGTACCACAAAAAAGATGTGCAGATTAGGGATGCACCGATATGAAAATTTTGGCCGATACCGATAACCGATTATTCTTTATTTTTGAAAGCCGATAACCGATATGTTGGCCGATAAATCTATATCCAAATTGTTATATACTTTTTGAGAGCCTGATTACAAAAAAGGTCTCATCATTAAAAGCCACATCCCAAACACTTCAACATAAGCAGCCTAGTTTGAACGGTGTACGTTTAAAAAATATTTTTACTCTCCCATTATTAAGATATCGGCCAAATTTTCTTATCCGGCCGATACCGATAACAGAAAAAATGAGCATTTATCGGCCGATACCGATATAGTGGCCGATATATCGTGCATCCCTAGTGCAGATACCACAAAAAATTTGCTTACAAAATGCCCAGAGATAAAAAGGCAGTTATGTTGTTAGTCAGGTATGGAGGGAGACACTGGGGCTGCATTGCTGTGGAGTTGAAGAGCACAGACCTCCTCTAAACCTCTTTTCTTTGTCTTTACACTAGGTGACTGATTGCATTGCACTCACGCTCACAGGTATGTTTCCACATGTCTGAGTCAGTGAGACACATTCATCACAGTTCTCCCCTGTACACCACATGCGCACAGATACAAACGCTCGCTCACATATACACAAGTAAACACAAGCACAATTCAAATTCACTTTGCATCTCTATAGAGCTGTAGTATCCTCATATTTCCTCAATCACCTCACAAAAAACCTTTCTTCCCACAAGCAGAAATAGAAAATATAGTGCCTATAGAAAGTATAGTACAAGTCCAATATAAGCTCCTGCATCATCACAAAATTGTATTTGCAACGTTTCAATCAATCAACCTTCCTCAGGCTTACCTTGCTTCTCTCAAACAAGGAATTTTTTAACAATCGAAACATTTTACATATACTACTTGGAAATAAATACTTTTCACTGAGACATTTTTGCTTTCAAGTGACAGTTACTTTGCACGCTGATTTATTTTGATTGAAGTATTAATTTGGAATACTGTCCCTCTTATCATTTTACACCTGCTCAAAGACTAATTACAAATCAAAGCACTTTTAACACCAATTTCTGCTGCTGTTCCCCATCAATGCTGTACTGTCTGCGAAAGTGAATGTCAGTCTATTGATTTTTGGTTGTGGCTTTGTAGGAGCACGGTAGCGCATTGGCTTTGATGCCCATCTAAAGCATTGAAGCCTATCCGAACCATAAAACCGGGACAGAAAACGGAAAATGTGGCTCTGAATTGTGCTTTATTTGGTAACAGTTACTGAAAAAAGTTACTATGTCAAAGCAGTTACATCACATTTACATGTATGCATTTTGCAGACATTTTTATCCAAAGCTACAAAAGCAATTTATACAATGCAAAGTGTATTAGACAACAATTACGAGATTCTTTTAAGCTAAAAGAGTTTATTGATATAAAAATATACTGTAACTTTCAAAACTCAAAACTTCCTTCTGATTCCCAAAAAGGCCATTTAATCCAAAAGTTGTAAAAATGGCTTTTTCTGAACTAACAATTTAAATGGACAAGTGGAAGGAAAAAAAGATATGATATGACCCCAGTAATTTATTGCCATCTTGAAAGATATAAAGTGTCTCCTCCTTAATTGATTTTATAAAATGGTGACAGCAGCTATATAATAAATTAAACATTCTGAATAAATAATTCTTCAACAACAATTTATCTAGTAAGTTAGCGTAAACTCTCTGCTGCCTTCGGATGCAAATAATGCAACATAGCAGCTTGCCATCCATCACATTGACACAAGAATGTTAAAAGTTTCTTCAAGGCCCTTCTGGCAAATCAATTCACGTCCTTTCTCATCCATTTCTTGAACTGCTTTTTTTTTAGTCTACAGTAGGAATTGCTCATCTTCAGACAGGAGGAAATAGTGCCTTTGTTGCAAGGACATCGCCAAGGTCTTTTCTGACCTCTCTATACCTGAGGGGTAAAGAAAAGCAAACAGCCTCTCTGCATGCCTCCTCTCACATCTCTCTCGCTCGCTCTCCTTTGCCTGATAAGTAGCCGCAAGGAGAGACTGACGAAACCAGGAAATGCTCCAGAAAGTTCTCTTCCACCTCTCAGGACTCCCCTGTAGTAATAACCTCTGTCAGCAGCAACACCCATCAAAAACTGCCTGGGGCCTACACTTCAAACCCACTCTGTGTAAATGCTTAGTCTATGAGAGCATTCATGTGAAGAGATGTTTGTGTGCGTTCATGTGCATGAGAGATAGAGAATCCCCACATAGGGAAAAGGTCATAGAAAGATAAGGTTTAATACTGCTTTGCCATCAAGGTGTCTGAGCATATCTAGTCAGTCAACAGGATATTTTGACGTCATTATCCGAGCTGATGTTAAATGGCTGGTAACTTTAACAAAGGTTCAGGGTTAAAGCAGGGCAGAAGTCATTTCTGCTGTGTACGGGAGCTACCGTGACTAATGTGTGATGAGAGTAGTTTAGATTCCACACACTCCAGGGCAAAACACCTCACACCACATCCCTTTACTGCAGCCTCAGGAGCCAAACTGCACCTGGACACTGTTAACGCTTCAAAAAGTTTACATACCAAAATTAAGTTATATTTTAATTTTCATATTATAGTTAGAATACAGAAAATGCATCAATATTGCACTGACACTTCAGGTGCTTAAATCAATATATTTTTTATTCATATGTACATTTTTATCCTTTTCGCAGCTCAACTTGCTGACTGTAACAGCAAGTCATCTAAAAAAGAGTGAACTCAGACAGAATTGTGACATAGACATTGTGATGTGTATTGTATCATTGGGTATTTGGCAACACCCAGCCCTAATATTTCTAGAACCATTAAGAAAATGAAGCCTATCCACGTGAACAGAGATGATTTCACATTGTGACATTATTTTCATGAAAATTCATAACAAACTCAGTTTCTCATTACTGAAATAAGTTTTTTTTATTTCTTTCAACACAAATTTAAGACAAACCTAAAAATATAAATTAAAAGTCAAATAACATTTTGTAATGTAGATTTATCATTATTATTTTTATTATTATTATTATGCATTATGGTAATTAGAAGATGGGGATAGCAATGTTTCAATGCAATAAAATAAATCAAGTGGTATATACAGTGGGTACGGAAAGTATTCAGACCCCCTTAAATTTTTCACTCTTTGTTATATTGCAGCCATTTGCTAAAATCATTTAAGTTAATTTTTTTTCCTCATTAATGTACACACAGCACCCCATATTGGTGTGTGGCTTTCCTAATCACGTCCAATCAGTATAATCAAACACAGATGGACTCAAATGAAGGTGTAGAACCATCTCAAGGATGATCAGAAGAAATGGACAGCACCTGAGTTAAATATATGAGTGTCACAGTAAAGGGTCTGAATACTTAGGACCATGTGATATTTCAGTTTTTCTTTTTTAATAAATCTGCAAAAATGTCAACAATTCTGTGTTTTTCTGTCAATATGGGGTGCTGTGTGTACATTAATGAGGAAAAAAATTAACTTAAATGATTTTAGCAAATGGCTGCAATATAACAAAGAGTGAAAAATTTAAGGGGGTCTGAATACTTTCCGTACCCACTGTATATATGAAATAACTGCTTAGGAACTGATTATTAATGTACTCTTAGTCTCTTGTGGCTTTTTCTAAGCTATATTGACATGTGCCTTGCCCTAGGGCTACAGCAAGACTTACTCAGTGCTCTATCAACCTACAGTAGGTCAAAGGTCAAGACTGAAAGTGAAGTGGGTTTTTTAACATTGAAAGGGTAAAAACATCTGCACCAACACAGTCAGAAAAAAAATAATGCAAATAATTGTACCTCTGGGTAGCTTGCTACTGGGTTATTAATTTGTACCTTATCTACCCTAAAAGGCTCATATTAGTACTTTAGAATAATAATATGTACCTTTAAGGTACTACTATGAACCTTTTATGGATAAATAATGTACAAAGTCATTCCTTAGAGAATACTACCTTAGTGACAAACCGTCATATCCCTAAAGGTGCAATTTTTGCACATTTTGTCTGAAAGTGAATAAGGCAATAATAAGGAATAAGGAAATAATAGTACCCAGTTTTATGTAGCTCAATGGGGGCTAAAAGCTACATGTTTTCTTTGTGACACAAAAGGAAAGGGAAAAAATATGCATAGTGGCAGCATATGAGAATGGAACTGATGGATTTAAGTCTTACCTCCGAACTGTGCGCAGCAGGGTAGATCGTGCCTCATTGTGAAACGTGATCACTATGGTAGTGGATGACAGGTAGGGGTCATAGTGCAGGGTTGTACACCTGGGAGAGACAGGAGCGAGTCAAAATAATGAGACTCTGTGGTACTAATTAAGCATCAAGTTTAATGTGTGGCAAAACCTTTGCTGAATTTACACCTACTTAATAATTAAACGTGTTGGAGGTCAAGTAATCTCTTAGCATATGGTGAACAACAGCAACTGCTGAAATGTGTAAAGCGAGTGTTTTTGAGGTGCTTTAATATCCAGTGAGCACTTAAGGATAAACAACATAAAACATGGGCCATGGTTAAGAGAGATGTTGCCTGTGTTAATAGGCCAACAGCACCCCGTTGTGTGGAAGAAGAGGGAACATGTGGTTAGAATGGAAAGGACAGCAGGCAGAACCCAGAGGAGCGAAAGCATCAATAATGGAGGATCTGATTAAAAATAAATAGAATTTTCGCTTCAACCCAACAGCAGAAGGAGTGGGCCAGTAAAAAGCACTTTGTTTTGAGGATGAACATTCTGACTTGCGGTAAACACCAACCATTACCCTGCAGTGCTCCACCTCAACTTTTTGGTTGTAAAGAGTGTCAGTGGACAAGAAAAAAATAAAGATCAAAATGACCAATTCAGTATTATGTGATAAAGTATACATAGCCTTCCCGGCTTAAAACATAAAACTACTGTAACGACTACTGGAAAATGGAAAAAACAGGTTACCCACTGAGCCATTTGGCCTTGGTGTATGAGAATAGCACACAGAGAGTAAAAACAGACCGAGGATAGCCTTTGTAGGGAGCTTGTGTCCTCGATTCAGACAGGATGGGGTGCTCCCAATTTATACACACATTTGTTCTTCAACAATCTTTTTAATTTTCACAAAAATGGAGAGAAATACATCTGACCTTCAGGATGGGGTGCAAGATGATCTCTAGAAACAGGCCTATTTTAGAAATTGTTGTTAAAATTGTCATTTCAGTTTATACACTTGTTTTTAATGAAAGACATTGTTATGCTTTGGCCACTCATTGTAATGAATCATTGTAAGAGAGAGCGATGTAATGTTATCTAAACATTTAAATATGTCCTATTTGTAAATTAATATTTAAAATTCATTGTTTTTATACTGTAGTTTTATAATTTAACATTTGTGTTTTAATTAAAGTGAATGAATGAATGAATTACATCACTCAAAATTGCTTCATATGACAAGTAGTTTCCATCAGTTTTTTTATTTAAAAAAAGGTTTTGATTAATCTTGGAGCTACTGTTTTGGTTCATGACTGAGGGCTCTTTATAGAAGACTTCTTGGGAATAAGAAAAAGTTAACATTTCCAGAATCAATGGTACTTAAAAAAAGTGGACAGTCATTGTTGTGCTCTATTGTATGGCTTTTGTAAACATTAAGCATAATAAAGCATTACCTTTACACACGCCTCATGTAAACCCACTATTCAAACCTTCTTAAATTAGTTATATTAGAAGCAGCATACTTGCATCATGATCACCTAAGTGAATGTATATTTAATTTTGGGCTCAATATGGCTTGCTTAATTAATGGCTCTGTTCCAACCTGGTGAGCTGCCTTGCTGTCTGCTGCCTACACAGGCAGTCTTACAAATAGTGTTTCTCACGCAAACCACATAGAGGATACTGGACGCAAAACTTCTTTCAAAAAAGTTTACCGTTAATATGTAACTATAGTTAAACAAGTAAATAGTTTATAGTTAACTATTTACTTTTTAAGTTTTTTTAACTATAAACTTTTTACGGTAAACAAATTAGAGTTTGATTGTGAGCTTATAAGCTCACAATCAAACTCTAATTAGCTTAACATACAAAACATATACAAATATTGGGGCAAAATGGTCAATTAGTTATCCAAGTTATGCTGCCTAGCTTTTGGAAGACTTCCTGGCTCTCCTCATACCTATGTGATAGACAGTTTTACATCTCTGCTCGGGATTTTAGGTCCCCTACTGTCCCCCTGAAACAAGGCGTGCCCCAGGGTTCCGTTCTTGGGCATTTGCTGTTTATTATTTATATTTTACAATTGGGTCAGATACTACATGGCTTTAGCTATAATTTTTATGCTGATGACATTCAAATTTACATGTAATGCAGGCCTTCCCTATCCACCCAAATTGATAAAATTTCTGTTTGCGTGCAGGATATAAAAACATGGCTTAAGTCTAATTTTCTGAAACTTAATATGAATAAAATTGAGATCAACATTATTGGTACCCCATCACTTACAAACAAAGTTCCCGCTGACTTTACTTGCAATATCACTGGCACTCTAATTGCTCCATCTAGTATCGTCAGAAATCTCAATGTTATGTTTGACTCCTCTTTCATTTCAGTCTCATATTAACTCTCACTAAATCAGCTTTCTTTCATTTACGACGAATTGTCCAGCTCCGTCCTTTCATTAGTGCCAACGATGCAGAAACTCTCATCCATGCTTTTGTTTCATCTCGTCTCGTCTACTGTAATGCCCTTTTCATTGGTTTACCAGCTACCTCCATTGCTAAATTACAGTACATTCAAAATTCAGCCGCAAAATTCAGACGGCCCTCTGTATCGCCTCTCTTCCATGGGGGGCAGATCATTTTGTGTTGTTGCCCCTAAATTATGGAACTCTCTTCCCAGATCTCTCTGTCTTGCCAATAACCTGTCTGAATTTAAATCGCTGCTCAAAACTCATTTGTTTTCACAATGTTACCTTTCTTAAGTTGACTTGTTTATTCTGTTTTATGTTGTCTTATTCATATATTACTCTCTGGATGTCTGATGTTCTCTTTACTTTACTTTCTGTATTATTGTTTGATTGTTTGATGTTATCCTCACATTTCTGATGTTTATTGTAAAGTGTCCTTGAGCTCTGGAAAGGCGCTATATAAATAAAACTTATTATTATTATTATTCGCATCACGGACCTTGTGAATGATGTTTTGTAAAGCTGCCTACGTAGGCAGTTCACATGGTTTTGAAACAGAGCCAATTTGTCTGGAAAGCCTGCTATTGAAAAAGTGTAAACTGACTGAAATTGACTGTTTACTGCATTAGCAGAGTGTACAGTAATTTAGGCCTTTTCCATATTTTTTTCACTCTAATACGATAATTTAAATATTGAGTCAAACTGTGAAATAACGTGATATAGATTTCACCAATCATTAGACAAGCCAGAGCCTTTAAAATGGTATAATCAGAGAATCAGCGCTCGGTTGGAGGAATACATATGCTGTAACGTGCAGATGTATTTATGTTTTATGACAAAACTTTTGGGGGTTAAACAGTCATGACAAATTGGAATCAAGTACATATATATTCCTGCTTTGCTTATTCATGAATACAGTTAGATCAGCCTTAAACACACTTTATGAGCTAAGGGCTGTGTTCACAGCTTTATATGCTGTTTGAAGCCTCTACTGGAGGCAGCCTGGGAGCGGGATCCATCGCTCAATGCAGCTATAGCCCAAGGTCTTTTGAGATAGGGGGATGCTTTAAACAGCAAAACACAGAACATCATTAGAGTTTCTGTCGGAAAACAACATCTGGGAGAGGGAAAGCATATTGCTGTGTACTTGATATTTCGCCAAAATGATGGACGCGTCCCTGAGAAAATTGGGAACTGGGAATGTGGTCTTAGTGTTTCTCATTATGATGTATCCAACTCAGTTTCCTTGAGATTGGTACTGCTGGACAAAAATCACAACATATAGCCTCACCAATAGAAATACTGCATATGACAAATAGGAAAAGGCAGTAAAAGCTAATTAAATATCTGCTCTACTGAGTAATTGCTTTGCATATGTTTTATTGTTTATTATACACAGAACAATGATAGGACCCGATGAGGAAGTTTATCTCAAAAATATGCATTCATGTCTCAGATTCTCTGTGGAGATGCAAACGTCCTTCAGGTGCTTCTTTTGTTATACACACAATAGGATGTCTAAGAGCTCTAGGGAACCGAGTGACACTGTTTCAACCTTGGCAACCCGGAAAGGCCCAGGAGACAGCATGTCTTTCGTTAAGCTTGAGCTACAATGAAAATTAAACATGCTTACATGCAGTAGATGGCCCAAACTATCCAAAGACCTCCAAAAAGAAGCAGTTTTGTCCATTTTATTGATAAGGCACTGGAGACCTAACAGGAAACGAGAGGGAAAACTGGAGAGATCATAGTTTCTCGAGTTGATAATGAGCATGAGATCTTTGGTTTTAAAGGGCCTGTGCTTGATTTGGAAGGATGCTGGTGTGAGTGCACTGTCTAATTGGCTACTGCTGATGATCTGAGTCACTTCCTCTCAGGAATGCCACATGCATATGCCCATCATCACTCAGCAGTGGGAGTAGATACAGGGTGGTTGACTCTAATTAGAAGAAAGAATGATGCTTCTCTAATATGAAGTCTAAAATGCAAGTCATAAAGGCGTCAATGAAATACTGTCAATCATGCTGCTGCAAGGAATAAATTAAACAGCAACTCTTTCAAACATATTGCTAATTATAACAAAACAAAATCATTTCAGTGACAGCAAAAGGTATTCTAGAAAAATCAGTGCACAATAATTTTAATTTTAGAAATCCAAACATTTAGTGAAAAAACTATATTTTGTGTGGAACAAATAAAAGTGTTGCACTAAATATGGTAAAATGTTACACATTGCTATTTGTATTATTATAAAATCAATAATACATTCATGAATGTATTTATATATACGTTTATACTATCAAATTTAAATACATTTCTTTTAAATGTATAGCATATTTTTTAATAAGGCAACAACATATGATAGATACGATAGGACAAAACAAATACAGTGCAGCACAAACTGTTTTTATACAGTCAACCCTCAACGGACACCTTGGCAATTGAATCGCCATTGGCTAGTATATTTTTTTGTTTACTCGCCAGACTGAAACACTATACTAGACTATATATATGCACATATATATATATATATTTATATATATATATATATATATATATATATATACATATATAAAGTTATGCCATTTTACAAACATATAATGTTTGTAAAATGGTACAGCTTTTTAAATATCTGAAAGTACACTCTTAATATCAGTCAGTCAAGCAGTCAAGCATTATAATATGATAATCAAGTATTATTTAATAATAGAAGTTTAGTAATTAGAATTAAAACTTGGTAACCATGAACTTAGGACTGGTGCTGGTGCTTTTTTTGGTCATTCAGTGTTCCTGTAAAAAACAAACAATAATACTGATAAGATATTTTTATTATTATACAAATTCTACTAATAAGAACAATATAAAAACGCACTAAGGATTAATGAGCTACTGGATTCATGAATATTAATCAGGTTGTGTGCGTTTGCTCGAACTGATTCGCTGAAATCAAAACACGATAATAGGCAAGCGCCAGCCAATGAGATTGTTGTTTGCGCATTAGTTCCGCCTACTACAGGAAAACCCGGCAGTTCTTAAAAGCTGAAGAATTCCAAAGGAACTCTGTTATTTTTACAGGAAAATACAACAAAGTATATCATTTACATGTAGCACATCAATTCTGCATGTTATGTAAGACTCTCGCTCTTAGCGCGTATGAGAGAAAGCGTCAGCGAGTCGTGCGCCTTCACACTAGCACTTACGTTACGCCAAATACACAAACACAGGTGCGCTGCGCATCCATTGAGATGAACTGAAAAATATCAGATCGCTTGACGGAGAGTGAAACTCTGAAGCGCTCAGTCAGAGTGTTCTGTGAGTGAAAATATATCTGTGCTTAAACCTGGATGATTGTAACCACTCTAAGTTCATCTGCCTTGGGAAAGCTAGCGTATCTCCGACATAGTGATAACACTCGTTGCCTTCTCTAGTGCAGCTCAACCAGGTCTCATCCCATTCGTCGATATTTGTGATATCACAAATCCCGGAAAATATTCCGTTGTAGTCCAAACAAGTCATTCGTTGAAGTTTTTGAAAAGTGATTTCTGTTAAATAAATATCTCCTTTTGAATTGGACTTTGAGCTTAGTAACTGCAGATCTTTTTTTATGCTCAAACAGCAACATTACAGACTAACTAAAGTTGAAAAAGTGAAAAAGCATAATAGGACCCCTTTAATAGATTACACTATTAGGTTACTTTGCCCATCGCCCATTATAGATCAACTAACATAATCTATAAAGGTGCAAAATGCATTTACTTACACATATTTGAGAGAATAGCGATATTTCATGATATAGTTAACACGTTTGGGAATATTTCCAATAAAAAGGAAAAAATAAATAAACATAAGCCTATATCAGTTATACATATACTGTATATGGCTGCTGTGTGTCACATGACAAGCATGACGAGCAACCCCTCCCCCCCACCTTCACTCATGTCCCCTCAAAAAAAAAATGAGTGCATGACACCCCTGCTTGCAATGTTAAAAAAAGTCTGTGGGTTCTAGCATAATGGCTTCATATCATTGCAGAGATCTATTGATTGTTGTTGCTGACACTGTATTGATTTACAAATTCATAGTTTCACCATTGCCATGTAGGCTATTTGAATGTCATTATACAACAGCCGTAACTCACTGAATTACAGTAACATTTCACTCGTAAATGGCTGTAAAAGAGTCCAGTCCCCAACTACATTAATCAAGAAATGAAGGTAGATTTACAACAATAAATGTCTGCCAAATGTGGATATCTAACAACGAATAAAATGACCTCAGACCAAATATAAGTTTAAATGGGTCATATCATTCATTTTTTATTATTAAATTTTTGCCCTGGGATGCACTTACAGTGTTAGAATGCAACTGGATTTGCTTTGTTAGCATTAAACATAAATTATATTGTGACAGTTTTACAAAATGTAAATATTTTCATCTCACTCAATGACTCACTCATAAAGACAGTCACTTGTTTTGTTCCTGAACAAACAAGTGTTTTGAACAAATCAACAGAATTAATTATTTAATGACTCGCTCATAAAAAGCAGAAAGAGTCACTGAAAAACCACAAAGTTCCAGTGCTGTTGGAATGTTATAGCAGCTATATGACCAATCATTTGAGGATTCAATGACCAGCACTAACTGTTAGGGATGTAACAATTAACCGCGAGCCGGTTGAAAATCGATTCAAATGTGACGATTCAAATCGGCTGAGATGCTAAACAAATCACGATTCAATTAGGGGTAGGAGTTTATATGAATGTATGTCTGAGGGGAACTTACTGTCTTTAGAAAAGTTTAGATGGTATTTTTTTCTGTTCATCTTGCCTCTGTATAATGCATATTAAAGTTCATAAGTACAGCCTTGCTTTGTTTACAGCGGAAACCAAGGAAACGCTTTAAGTGCCACCTGCTGGCAGAGAGTGAATCTGCGTCTCATTCATCTCGTCTGCTGTGTGTTTCATGCAGATATTTTTTATGTATAGTTTCACAAAACTGAAGTCAAACCATTCTGTTTTTGATTCAAATTGAGAAATTATACAATGTAATTTAGATAAAAAATCCTCATGTTGCATGTATGCAGCATCTTTGTTTGGATAATGATTAAAATGCAGTGGTTGCCTCTAATTTTAAATGGAAATAGCACAGACAAAGCCTTATTTTGTTTATATGAAGATATTTATTTTATTTGTGTTATTTATTTGATTTGGGGCTTGTTTTAAAATGTTAATTTAGTTTTGTTATTTACATTTACATTATATTTAAATTTTGTTATTTAGCAGACGCTTTTATCCAAAGCGACTTACAAATGAGGACAATAAAAGCAATCAAAACCAACAAAAGAGCAATAATATACAAGTGCTGTATTAGTATATTATTATAGTGTTATATTTCAATTTCACAAAGAAACATGCAGATTTTTGTCCAAGCAATAATAAAAGGACACATTTATTTATAATTTGTCTTAAATCTCATTTTGTAAAATAAAAAATAAAAAATCGTGAATCGAAAATATCTTGTTTTCTGGAAGAAGGTGCCAAGTAGACTGTAAAAACGTAAGTGCACTTTACAGAATCTTCACTATTAGTGAAATTCATCAAGTCAAACTATAGTGTTTTAGTAATCTTAAAAAGTACAGACCATCTTTGCTATGGTTATATTACACCCCCTCCTTGGTGTTTCATCACAGTGACTCGGAAGCCTCTTTTTGAATGGAATAAATGGCAGCTTTAATGAATAACATTTGCAAAGCTCTTGGCACCTGAGCTTATCAGTTATTAGCCCTTGAGGAATGGAAGTCCTTCTGAATTGAGGTTCATGCTAATTTCCTCTGGTGGTGGCTCTTTTCTCTGCAGCAAAATGAGGTTCAGGCACTAGGCTAAGTGAAAGGACCAGGGTCTTGCCACAGATGGCTGTCAAAGTCTCATTCTGCATTTGATAGAATGCTCTGCCAGCTTAGTCTGAGATGTAGCATTTTTTGCCTTCTCCACATTGATAGGACTAAGCTTGCCTGAAGACACCTGAAGGAATTTGTAAACTGAGAGCAAATGTTCAGTGCTTAATATACTCTAATCTGATCATGCTGTATGAGAAAATGCAGCAAGATCCAAGAAGCTTGTTAAACGAGAACATAAATCTGGCAAGGTTATATTTATTGAACAAATATAGTCAGCACTAACAAATACCTTGCATCTATACTGACGTCCAAAGCCACAATGAAACAGTGGCTCCTGCTGGAACGGTAGAATTATCCTTTGTTTGTTCAATTTCAGCTTAAGTTAATTAAGAGGTAACACTGGCACTTTGATTGCATTTCCCTGGAAATTTCAATATTGCTACTGGTCAACAACAGCACGAACAATGAGTGTTGGTGTTCCTACTGTAATTACAAAGGCATTTGAGTCATGTAAGAGGAAGGAAGAAACGAGGGCTACATAGAAAATAGACAACACAGGGAAAGAGAGAGAGAAAGAGAGTATAGCATTAGAGCACTGGGTCTGCATAATGAACCGCCTCCTCACCTTTTATCGGAGATTCTCTCTACTGTCTCCAAGCCCCTGCATTAATTATTTTATAGAGAATAATGCTGTACCGCTACAGAGGCCCCAAAAGCTCTCTAGATGATTTCTCATAAACCTGACACATACCTGCATATTTTTTGGAGACTGTGCAACTGAGAATCACCCATGGTTAGGTGTTAGTTGACAAGGCACATTCATCAATAATTTTCTCTTTTGACAAAAGAGTGGGTCTGTGGACCCACGTTGTGAAATACATCTGCAATTCTCTGAAAAGTCTGCATATGATGTTTAGACCCCAATAAGGTTACTGCTGTTACAAGATGTAAGTTAACTGTAATATATAATAAGCCTAGTCTACTAATATGTATATTGCGTTTAGATTTTTATTGTATATTATTTTTTATCTAATAAAAGTGATTAAAACAAAAAAATGCCTGCATGTTTCATCTGGGCCTAACCTAATAAATACTATAAACTTTATATAAAAGTAAATGACTCAGACTCAGATTAAATTAACTCAGACTATGATGCTGAGAAAGTTATGACCAAAGTTCTGTTTATTCAGGGAATGCAAATAAAAGATTCATCAGTTGTGTATACATGAGATTTTGACCCTGTTTGTATTTGGATTTAACATCTGATCACATCACATGCACTGATCAATCACATATTTAGGGATAGTCAAAAACACTTCAGACTATAGCCCCCTTCACACATACAGACTTTACTGGAAAATTACTGGTAAATTGCCGTAAAGAGATCATGTGTGAACAGGCCCTTTTTAAAAATACGGTATGAGAAGTTGTAACATTACCAGTAAATTGCCGGAATTCTGCTGTGTGTGAATGCAGAATGAAAATTACCAGTATGAGCACGTACAAGTTCAGAACGCACTGACGTAAGACGTACTCCGTGCCCATCCAGAGACATTGAAATTCAAACTTCAACAGCTCTGGGCCAATCATAATATTCTGACGCAGATGACGCATTTACTCCGCGCTGTGTTTGAAGTCGTGTAATGCGATGTCTCTGGGTCAAAAGAAGCTGCATGAACATGAACGTTTGACACAAAAATGAAAACATACTCAGCCCCCCCTAAAATTTTGCGATTAGCTCCATAAACTGTACACAAATTCGTGATCGCCTCAGTCCCCTTTAAATTTCATCTGAAAACGGTGGCAGACATCGATCGGCTCCTCCCCATCTTTCAGCGCGTTCTTTTTCAACCCGCAGACCGCAGCAGTGCAGAGTGAGAAACAGAGGAAAAGGTGTGTGTTTATCGATAGATTGTTATAATATCTGCATCTGCGCAGTTCTTTGACATAAATACAGTTTAAAAAATATCATGGGGGAGCAATCGGTTCCACATCTACTGTAAAGTTTTCGCTGCGTTCACCCCTCATCACACCACAGCCGTTTCCTCCAGTGAAAATGAAGCACATATGAACGCATACTTTATAAAACAATCATGTTGCCATTTTCATTTAAAAATTTTACTTTCAATGTAATACATATTCCAGTGCATGTGGCAAAGAGGTTTGCATACTTGAGCTAAGGAAAGAGGGTTGTACTAGAAATGCAAGCAGTAACATTTTGTAGTAATCACATTTCATGACTCGATCAGTACTCACTATTTGGCCGATGTCACAAACCGATCGCAATTTGATGACGTGAACGCCTGACCACGTACATGATGCGTGGGGATGAAAATGATTTTAAGCCACAGTCATGTCATCGCCGGTGTGGAAATGCTATGACGTTTCAAGAAACAATAAAAAATTAGCTACTTGTTGTGTATGTTTTGCATGATGATGAATGGATGGTTTATTTTTAACAGCAGATTCAGTGATGTTAGAGCTGATCTGCACCTCACTGCACACGTCTGCGGCGCGTTACGGCTCCACAGGAACCGGAGCTGATCGTGGCCGCTTTAGTCAGTGCTTGTGTTTATACTGCAGTCGCGGCATGTTTCTGAAGCGGCTCTCCGTGCTGCTTGGCTAAAAATAGTCTTTTGTGAGTTGGCACAGCATGGAGGACGGAACAAAACCTCGTCGGAGCCGTATCGCTGATCGTGGGCTGCTTTTAAGAGAGCTGACTGCCCGCATTTCGAGCGTCTTCCGATGCATGTTCTCTGCTCCCGGAGGGCACTCTTTGAGGAGGGTGCCTTCACTAGCGTTCCTCGCGGTGCGGGTCCTGCTTCCGCCGAGGCGGAGCGGCGATTACGCTCGTGGGGTTCGCAGCTGGAACTAGCGGAGGGAATGGAGACGGGCGAGTCCCTATCTTCTTCCTCACCCGCCAGATCCAGCGCTCGCTCGCCGGGATAGGAAGCCCGCGCTGCGGTTACTTCCCCCCGGGGAGCGGGCTCCGCACCGGAGCCTGCCGGTTTTCCCCGACCTCCACATTGAGGTGTCAAAGTCGTGGGGAAGACCATTCTCGGCCCGCCTCTTTATTCCCGCCTCCAAATATCATGGCAATGTGGCGGGGATGAATGAGCATGGTTATAAGACAATGCCCCGGGTAGAACAGACACTTGCGGGCTATCTGTCTCCCGGTGCGGCATCGTCTTTGAAGGCTCCGGCATTGCCCTCCAAGCCGCTGCGCACAACATCAGCGCTGGTGGGCAAAGGGTACTCGGCAGTGGGTCAGGCTGGTGCATGTCTGCACACCATGGCGGTGTTACAGGCGTACCAAGCCAACCTGCTGAAAGAGCTAGATGAGGGTAAGCAGGTAAAATCCCGAGATATTACCGAGCTCAGGAGAACCGCTGATTTGTCTCTCCGTGCCACTAAAGAGACCGCCGTGCCATTGGCAGGTCTATGGCAGCTATGGTGGCAGCGGAGAGGCATTTATGGCTGACCTTGTCAGATATGAAAGAGAGAGACAAGGTCTCTAAACCGTTAATTCAGTTGTTGACAGGTACCAGGAGGCCCGTAAACAGGCGGCGGCGTTCCAGCGGTTTCTCCCTCGCCGCTCTCTAGCTCTAGGGGCTGCTGGGCGAGAGCAGCCCCCTCCGAGTACTGGCTCCTCATACCGGGACGCACAGAGACAGAGCGTGGCCTCACGTACTCCCCCATGTCGAGACAGTGGGGCGAGGCGATGCTCTAGGTCGGGGGCCTCGAAGTCTAAGCCGGATCTGTGGACCGTACTTAAGACTAAGAGGTCCTCGGCCAAAAAGTCCTGACACTACTGGCCCAAGACTAATGAGGGCAGTCCCCTCTGGGGTGCAGCGGGTTACACCGCATTACACTGTGTCCGTCTCGCCTCAGTGCCCTCAGGAGATCAGTCTGCTAACCCTGCCGGAGTTACAGGGCACAGCGGTCTCCCGCGAGCACCCCTCTCGGTCACCGCCCGGCAACGTAGCGGTGTTAAGAGGCTCGCCACCTCCGCGGATGTCTCTAGAGCAGCAGGTTCGGTTGTTCCCTGCCGGTTCGCCGTTACAGGGCACCGAGCTGGCTTCTCGCATTACACCAGAGATCAGTCTCGAGAGACTGATTCCCTTAGTAGACTTTTTGGCAGCGTGGAAACAGAATCCAGTTTGGTTCTCCTCCGCCTCGTTTCAATGGGATTACACCCACGCTGGTGGGCCCAGAGCAGGCTCTGGTTATGGAACAAGAAGTAGTCACTCTTTTGAGGAAGGAGGCCATTGAGATGGTCCCTCCTCATGTGAGGCAGTCCGGGTTCTACAGCCGGTACTTCATAGTTCCG
The DNA here is from genome assembly GCF_001515645.1 of Sinocyclocheilus grahami. Taxonomy (NCBI): domain Eukaryota; kingdom Metazoa; phylum Chordata; class Actinopteri; order Cypriniformes; family Cyprinidae; genus Sinocyclocheilus; species Sinocyclocheilus grahami. Next base: position 107,407 of record NW_015505652.1, read on the forward strand.
AAGAGGGATGGAGGGTTGCGTCCTATTTTAGATCTACGTCATTTGAACCGCTCAGTCATGCAACTGAAGTTCAGGATGCTTACTCTCAAGCAAGTCGTGTCTCAGATCAGGTCCGAGGACTGGTTTGTCACGATCGATCTAAAGGACGCATACTTCTATGTATCCATCCTTCCCACTCACAGGAAGTTCCTGAGGTTTGTTTTCGGGGGCAAAGCGTACCAATATCGTGTTCTTCCTTTCGGCCTTGCACTCTCACCCCGCACTTTCACGAAGTGTGTGGATGCAGTCCTGGCTCCGTTGCGACTCCAGGGCATCCGCATACTAAACTATATCGCCGATTGGTTGATTCTAGCTCAGTCAGAGCAGATGGTGGTTCGACATCGAGATGTCGTTCTCGCCCACATGAGAGAGCTGGGGTT
>NW_015505652.1:127122-127762 GCF_001515645.1 Sinocyclocheilus grahami
TGAGGTTTGTTTTCGGGGGCAAAGCGTACCAATATCGTGTTCTTCCTTTCGGCCTTGCACTCTCACCCCGCACTTTCACGAAGTGTGTGGATGCAGTCCTGGCTCCGTTGCGACTCCAGGGCATCCGCATACTAAACTATATCGCCGATTGGTTGATTCTAGCTCAGTCAGAGCAGATGGTGGTTCGACATCGAGATGTCGTTCTCGCCCACATGAGAGAGCTGGGGTTAAGACTAAACGCCAAGAAGAATGTGCTTTCTCCATTACAGAGGGCCACTTACTTAGGCATGGTGTGGGATTCGACCACGATGCAGGCACGTATGTCCCCTGCTCGGTTGGCGTCGATCCTTACTGCAGTCGCGGGAGTCAGAAAAGGCTGGTCATTCACTGTCAAGCAGTTTCAGAGACTGCTGGGTCTGATGGCAGCTGCGTCCAACGTGATACCTATTGGCCTGCTGTACATCAGGCCCCTACAGTGGTGGCTCAAGACCAGGGGGTTCTCCCCGAGGGGAAACCCGCTTTGCATGTTCAAGGTCACGCGGCGATGCCTACGTGCTTTGGACATGTGGAGGAAGCCTTGGTTCTTGGCTCAGGGCCCGGTGCTGGGAGCTCCTTGTCGCCGCGTAACGCTAGCGACGGA
>NW_015505652.1:128000-164626 GCF_001515645.1 Sinocyclocheilus grahami
CCGGTTGGTACAGTGCTGGAGTTCTTGCAGGCCTGTTTCTCCGCAGGGTTGACCCACTCCACCCTGAAGGTCTACGTGGCGGCTATTGCGGCCTACCACGCCCCTCTTGGTGGCCAGTCAGTGGGCAGACACCCCCTAGTTACACGTTTCCTCCGCAGTGCACTGAGGCTGAGGCCTCCGGTACGATCTCAGGTCCCCACGTGGGACCTGGCTGTGGTGCTAGAGGCTCTCTGCAGGCCTCCCTTCGAGCCTATTGAGGAGATCTCTGATCGCCACCTTACTATCAAAACTACCTTCCATCTGGCGATATCTTCTCTCAAGAGAGTTGGGGATCTGCAGGCTCTTTCAATGGTCCCGTCTTATCTTGACTTTGCGCCCGGTCTGGCCAAAGCATTTCTGTTCCCTCGAGCGGGTTGTTCCTAAGGTCCCCTCCTCTACACCACGGCCTGTCATACTCCAGGCCTTCAGTCCTCCTCCCTTTGGGGATCCAGACCAGCAGAAGCTAAACTGTATGTGTCCAGTGTGAGTATTGGACGCATACGTCCACAGAGCTGCCTTGTGGAGAAGGGCGGACCAACTGCTTGTATGCTATGGTCCCCCTAAGAGAGGTCTTCCTGCTACGAAACAGACCCTCAGTCGGTGGATAACAGATGCTATTTCTATTTCTTATGAGTCCTCTGATCTCCCTTCGCCTCTTGGGGTCAAGGCTCACTCTACGAGAAGTGTGGCGGCCTCTAAGGCCTTCTTGGTAGGTGTCTCAATGCAGGACATCTGCAACGCTGCAGGAGGGTCCACACCCCTAACCTTCGTCAGGTTCTATGGCCTAGACATGCGAGCCACTCCTGGCTCCTCTGTTCTCGCGCCTTAGCGGTGCACGCTTCCACACTAGGCGAAATTTGAAAGTCTGGCGGCGTGGGCATTCTCGTTCCCTTAGCGTCCTCCGACGCAGCTCGAGTCTCAGGTACATATGTAACCATGGTTCCTCGAGGGAACGAGACGCTGCGTCTCGGGGTCATACTTTCGGCATCTCTGCCAGCGCTTGCTTCATTCCTGGAAGCTGACGCTAGTCTCACCACACGTGCTTTTATAGCTTCCTGGTTATTACGTCACCCGCCCGTGACGTATCGACCATCTATTGGTCTGATTACACACGAGGTTCAGAGCCGGTCACGCTGAAGGGCATACTTTCGGCATCTCTGCCAGCGCTTGCTTCATTCCTGGAAGCTGACGCTAGTCTCACCACACGTGCTTTTATAGCTTCCTGGTTATTACGTCACCCGCCCGTGACGTATCGACCATCTATTGGTCTGATTACACACGAGGTTCAGAGCCGGTCACGCTGAAGGGCGTTCCCTTAGCATCCTCCGACGCTTTACTCCTTTCAAACTTTATCTGGAATGTCACCGTTTCTGTCACTGCCCCTTCCCGATCAGGCGAACGAACACACACACACACACACATGCGAAATGTCACACACGTCTGCCTCATGAAAAAAAAATTTTTGTTAATATTTGCACCATTTATGATTTATCCACTCGCGACCCACCCGCAAATAATCAGAATGCATTTTAAAGTGGGAGAAACAGAGGTTTCCCCAGTAACAGCTGTACACAAAGCAGCACTGAGCTCACAAACTCTGCTTTATCAGATAACATGAAAAATGAAATGAAAATTACATCGAAAATTTTCTAAAGATAGTCTTCTTTCAGAAATACAGTGATATAAAAACACCCGCGCCTCATTTTGATTTTTAAATGTGCGGTACGTGCTCATGTTTATTCAACGAAGCCTTTTGGAAAGTCGGTCAGTTTTGATATTGTGGCGAGCGCCACAAATAAATAGATGTATGGGAAACACATCCCACAGCACAACCACCTGAGCCCAACTTCAGTCTACTCATCACCTTAACTTTAACTGCGTTTGTAGCCGGTGCCATAGCCAGACTGATAAACAAACACAGACCGGAAGTTAACTTCAGGCTGGGCCAGGCGCGTGCGCCCGATGAAACCGTCTATATAAAGCTAGAAGCATCAGAATCGGCATCGGTATCGGCCGATCACCATGACAAGAAATCGGTACTCAGTATTGGCTGCAAAAATCCTGATCGTAGCATCCCTAATTAATTTAAAACATAAATACTACTGTCTGAATTGCTAAGATTTTTAGAAGGCACATTAACTTCTTTCACATTTACGGGTGCACTCACACTAGGCCTTTTGAGCCATGCCAGAGCGTGTTTGACCCCCAAAGCCTGGTTGGATTGACTAGTGTGATTGCTCTGTGCTAAGGATGGGCGATACCACTTATTTTGTTTTCGATACGATACCGATATTTTTCAAGGCAGTATCGTCGATATCGATACCGATACGATACTTCTGAACTAAACTTTTAAATGATGAAATGTATTAAATTATTAAATTACTAAGAGTAAAATGGGTAATGATAACCACTTAACTTTGTTTAAAACACATTTTAACATTCAATACGCCTTAATTGTAATTTATTAGGTTATATTTTTGTTTGCACATGGTTCAAATGTGTTTTTGTTTACACATGTATATATATATATATATTATACCCTCATTGGGGGCTGAGCCACCCTAAAATGAAAATCCTAGAATCGCCCCTGGGTGCAAACATGAGAAAATCTGTCACAGCAGATCACATGCGATCTGAGTAACCGAGATGGATGTTAATATCAGGTGTAAACATGAAAAGGATCCAGAAATAGATGCAAAATTAAATGTGGCAATCTGACTGACGAAAGTGACATGCACTAATGAGTGAGTGACCTCCCGCAGTGCTGCAGAGAGTGAAAATGTACTGTGGCCAGGAGCGGTCTAATTTCATGAGCTACAAATACCACAAGGTCATGTTGCCACCGAGAGCTGCCAAATATCACAGACAGCATTCATAAAGAAGCTCAATTACCAAGGCAAATTTAAGCATGTTAACAATCAAGTTAATTCTATCTGCTGAATTTCTGAAACAGCACCAATCCACCTCTTTTTAGTTAGTTTTGCTTTGCTGCATATGGCAGAGAGTGAGAAAAAAATGTGGTTGTGGCAAAAGTGCAGTAAAGTAAATACAGTTTTGTCTGTGCAATCACTGAATTAGAGCTAAAAGTTGATAATACAGCAGAGTTTGATCTACCATTCCAAAGTTTGGGGTCAGTAAGATAAGAAATGTCTATTGGAAAAATATTAAACTGTAATAATATTTTACAATATTACTGTTTTATTATATTTTTGATCAAATAAATGCAGCCTCTTATTTCAAAATCACTTTAAAAATCTTACCGAACCAAAACTTCTGAATAGTAGTGTAAATGCTTCATGATCTAGTATAGCATATCGACCTTAGAGAACCTGAGAAGCACTCACTACCCAGCCATGAACCACTCATAAAATTGTTGCTCATGAAATTTAATCCTTACTTTTTTATCTCAGTACACCTTTCATCAGTTTCGAAAAGTTTTCAAGAACTCATAGATGCACCTTCATTAATTTAATATGAACTGTGTGGATTTTATATATAGATCACACACACACACACACACACAGGGCTTACCTGTAATGTCGGGTGTCTCTAAGCGCTCTGTTGCTGGGGATTCTCTCGCTCTCTCTTTGATTGAAAGCATACAGACTGTAGGGGTCCTGGCCTGGCTTCCATCTGTGAGCATTGAGGTAGCTTTTTTCTTCAAACTCTTCCAGCAGGTCATCCCACTCAGCATCTGAGATCTACAGAATAATGGAAACACAGCAGATTAATTGTAATTATTTAGCCTATTTATGTTTCACTGTCTGTTGTCTTGTTCCACAGAAATGCTTGAAGACAGCGACACTTCAGGTTACATAAGTCATCCCTAATAGTTCTGAAATCCTAGCATCTTTGAGTTTCAAATCTAAAAATAATAATAATAATCCACTGCGAAACCCAAGACTCTGATATGAGTATGTTCACTTGGTGGAAAAACACATTCAGTAAACTATTTAAAAAAGTGGGGAAAAGTAAACAAAGTTGCTGTTGGCAATATTCTCAATTATCATAAGAAAGTCATTAATATTTAAGCGTTCTGCAGCACCATCACACCAATCCCCTCAAAATATGAGGCACACAGCAAGCTGTAGTCACGAATATTGAGGGTTGAACACACTACGTCTTGAAATCCATAAGGCCATATCAATCATAATTTAATAAACCTCCACATTCTGCATCGACAGCAGCTTGAGAGTTTCCATGTTTTCCCACTTATTATTTCCTTGAGCTTTTTTGCTGATGTTAGACCATTAAGGGGGCTAGAGGCTGTTGGTTATGGTTGGGGCTGGTGATTACCCATGCCAGCAGGTTGCTAGTTTCTCCCCAGACGCCTGTATGAATGCTGACTGATGATGATGCCTCCTTCTCTCCTGCGTTTCCAAATGCAGCTACTGCCCTCCATGGAAATAACCGCCACTAGCATTCGAATTTGTGTAGAGATTCTGCTTATAACAATAGCAAGGGTTATTACAATGAAAACACAGATCATAAATCAATAAGCCATGATTATGACATATGCCGTTTCAGAGGTATTGCTAATTAGGAGGACGAAGGGGATACAGAGAATATGATGACCTTTTTTGTTTTGTTTCATTTTTTAAAAGCACAGAATTTTTCCAAATTTGCGCTTTAATGAAAGTCATGTGCAGACATGTAAAGAAAAATCAGAAAAAGTATTCTTAAATTTAAAAAGGTACCCGAAAAATAAAAATACGCAAAAGTCATCAAGCACAAACCACCCCTTAAAGGCCAATTCACACTGCGTCAACAGACGCAGAACAATGGCGAGAGCCAACCAAAAACAGTGTCACTTCTCAGATATTCCAAAACCAGAGAAATGCTGATTCAACATGTTCAATCGGCAAAAACAAGAGCTAACTAAAGCCAACAGAGGTAACACAATGATCTGACAAAATCCAATGAGCATGTCTTGTTGTCGTTTGTCTGCATCTGTCAGTGCAGTGTGAATTGGCCTTAAAATTCCCACTTGGAATAATTTCAAGAAACTTTATACTCCCTTTTTTTGCAATAAAACAACAGCATTAATATAGAGCTATTAAACTGTATTTCTAGAGTGAGTGGACTTCAGGGCATTGTAAACACAATGAGTTAAGAATTCACCAGTGTGCTCACATGCCTTTTCACAGTATTGCATGTGTGCTTGGAATGTCATGGCCTGCTGCTTTACAACAGCCACAACAGCATCTTTACAGCCAGCAATAGAGGTGGGTAATTGCACATGTTTCTTTAGACTGCTTAGCATGATAATGGCTGGGCTTTCAATTCCACTCGCCAATTCATATCGGTATCAGATAATATTGGTGGTTTCAGTCTGTCTAAAAGTCAGGCTGATATTGAAATGCAGATACACACATTCTCATAATACAAACAATATGTAAATGTTCTCATTAGGGATATGCAAAACTACATATTTTCAAAATAACATTTGGATAATAGGGACCCCAATCAAACGAGTCTCTCACAGAGTCGATTTTGGACACAAGTGGACACAGTGCAACATAAATAGGCTAAACAATGCAGACTCAATCCAAGGACGCACAGCTCTTCAATTGGTTTGCTGGCAGATATTCAACAAATATATAGGCTAATTATCTCTAACTTTTATTGCACAAAACTCCCATAGTTTTTGGGATATTTATTTGTATTATGTTTAAAAATAGGCCAAAAAAAATACAGTACTTGAAAAAGTGTCAAAATTCACAATATGCAAAAAAAAATCCTCCATCAATCCATCCATACATCCATCCATCCATCCAGAAAAACGTTGGAAAGTACCCAGATGACCTATTACTTCTGCCAAGATTTTGAAGTGCACATCTGATGGACCCTTTACCATCTCATCAGGTCATGGGAGACGCGTTGTGAATGGCAGTGAAGCAACGCAACTGACACTAGTAGGCCACGTGACAGTAACAACATGGCGGATGTAGTATGTCCCCATTTCATTCATAATACCTATATTCACATCATATAGAGTGTACTTTTTTTTAATTGTCACAAAGTAAGTTTCACACCAAACATTATGCAATTTAGAACGCAATTAGTGTGCAAAATCGGCTAAAATATTAAATATGTTTGATATCCTCTGACTGGATGGATTCATAGTGTGAAGCTAAAGAAATATACACTGCACAATTTTCTGTGAAATGTATTAAATTGGACTGCCTAAAATCTGCAAACTGACTTTCGGCAATCAGCAATGACTGCAAAAAAAACGTTTTCCAGTGGTCCAGTCTTTAGTTCTTATTACTCACAACACCACAGGCACTTCATCCATTCTGAGTTTGTCTAAAATGGCCTAGCAACTTTAAAGCGACATGCCAAGCCTACAGGCTGAGTTAACGTTTAAATGACAAAAGGTGAGAGCGCTAGTAAAAATGTAACATCGTTGTTAATCTAGACACTTTGGATTAGGGCACAATGACTCACTGCAAAAATGAACTCTTTTAATGATTAAGCATACTCAGTAATAGAAACAGAATTTAATTAGCACATGAAAAAAAAAGATGACAGGTTCTGAATCAATGTGTCAAATTTCCTATCTGCTTAACAATTTTATTCGCCTTCAAAAGGCAACGTTCGCACACCCACCCACACGCTCCCCGCTGAAATCATTAGCTCCTTGATGCTCCACAGTCACTGATCAGGGCATTTGAGCTGTGCCACGTTTGGGGCTCAGTGTTCCCCCGCTCCCACAGAGCTCAGCCTTCTAATGAGAGGAGGACAGACTGAGGAAGTGGTAATTGGATCCTCCCTGTCCTGTAGTCTGTACTCTGTATGTGTGGTTGTGTGGGTCCTTTTTATAGAGCGCTCTACTCCACCAAAGCCTCTGCCCTCTTGCAATGCACAAAACCACACATCTGAAATACTTTTGAAATCCTGCTCCTTTTTTTAAAGGCCTCAGCACACTCTCAGCAGGTACAGAAGCCGTGCATGACTGTAAAATTGGTCTGCGGTGTTGCATTAAAATGATTCATTCCAATGTTCTGTCAGAATTCATGTGCAGGCAAATGATGAGTCCATCAAACTCCATCTGTCCGGTCTAACATCTCAATGCCAGTGACACGAAGCCTCTGTGAATATACCCCACAACAACAATGTCTGCTTGTGTAATCTGTATTGTGGGACATATCTGCCATGAATCATGGTAATAGCAGATGTCATGGGTGATATCTCAGTCCTCCCTTACCATTATAAAGATAATGCATCACTCTGCTGATGGGGGAGTATCTCCCCATCGAATCTGAGTGAGATGTCACCACCATTTGATGAATGGTTTGAACACACTGGCCACCGTGACACACACCGCATTCACCTCAACAGCCGCTGAGCCAACCCTGTATTTCACATTCCTCCTCGCCAATAACAGCTATTGCAGGTTCGGCCTTCCCTGTCAGGGTTATTACAGAAAATAGATATTGAAGCAAACAGCAAATGGAAACATGATGTTCAACACAGAATACTAAAGTAGGCATTTCTCTCCCAGCGCTTAGTTGTATTTAAAGGGGGAGTGTCTGTAAAATCGATCTCCCGGCGGTTTTCAAGGCCACATTAACTGTTTAACTTATTTTTTGTTTTACATACTCACACAAGGATGTACAGAGAAACTGAGGGAAAAAAGTCAAATCCATCACTACTGAAGCATCCACCGGCTAAGAATTCTTTCTGCATTCCTTCTGAGATAAATCCGGTCATTATACCATAAAAAGTCCCTCATTGTCTCTGTACAGATGTAAGGAGCATGTGCAAACTGTTTTTGTATTTCCGTTCCTATAGAGTGTTGCTCAGTGTTGAGATATATTACACCATACATCATGTTTCATACCCCATTACCCTCAGTGATACTTTATTGTCATATACCAGCCGCTGTTTGAATGAAAAACTGACTTACAAGATGTACAAGACTTTGCTGCAGATTTACGCTTCCGACAGCAACAACGCAGCAGGCTAGATCTATTTATTAATGCAACACATATGTGCATCATCTCGCTTTATGCTGTTTGTGAATATCCTTGACCTACTGTTCCCATTACTTTCTATCTTAGTCTTGATAGATATCGAACAAAATTGTGTAATTATTTATTGTTTGGTGCCTCCTTGTAAAATCCATAATCTCACACATGAAACTAACTATTTTATATAGCCTTTATATATCTTACATCTTAATAGGAAACATAATCTTGAGTTAGTCTTATGGGGAGAGAAATATATAGAAAAGTAGTTCAAACATCTTGAGTTTGATTATTGATAGACTTAATGAAGTTCTTTAAGAATCGGTTTTGTCCCAAGTGTTTCTTCTTAAATGTCTCAAAGAAGAATAAAGTGAGATGAAACAAATGAGACAGCTGCTTACAGTAAGAATATAGAGATATAAAAATATGGCTGGATCAGAACTTTCTTTGTCTTAATGAAAATAAGATTGAGATTGTTGTGTTTGGTCATCCTGGGGATTTAAGTGCTTGTGTAGATGCACTTGATAATTTAGGTTTGAATGTTCGTCCATTCACCAAGAATCTTGGTGTGATTTTTGACAGTGCTTTTAAATTTGAAAAACAGATTAGTTCTGTTGTAAAAGTCAGTTTCTTTCAACTGAGACTGTTGGTTTAAGTCAAGCCCTACCTGCCACGTAAGGAGTTTGAAAGTGTAATTCATGCTTTTATAACATCTAGACTACTGTAACTCTTTATTTGTTGGTTTGGATCAGTCATCTCTTCAATGCTTACAGTTAGTCCAGAATGCAGCAGCTCGGCTTGTAACTGGGACTAAAAATCACTACACTGGCTTCCTGATTTCAAGATTTTATTGTTTGTTTTTAAGATCTTAAATGGGTTGGCACCTGCTTATTTATCAGAGCTTTTACATGTCCACACTCCTGTTAAAGCGCTGAGGTCGTCCAATCAGGTGCTCCTCAATGTTCTGAGAGCCAGGTTAAAAAATAAAGGTGACCGAGCTTTTTCAGTGGTGGCACCTAATTTGTGGAATAGTTTACACATAAGAACTGCTCAGACTGTTGGAATTTTTAAGTTATTACTTAAGACACATCTGTATTCCATGGCTTTTATTTCGAGCTGAGCTGAGACATTGTGATGTTTTTACTGTATTTGTCTTGTTTGTGTGTGCGGTTTTCCGGACATTGTTAAGCACTTTGGTCAACCATGGTTGTTTTTAAATGTGCTATATAAATAAAATTGAACTGAACTGAACTGATATAAAATGAAGGTGGATAACATAGTGCACATAGGCTAATTAGATTTTTGGAGGAATTTGATTTTTAAGTTCATGCTGAAATTTCAGAAGGTATCCTGGCAAACGGAGACTTTTCTGAAACTCCAGACCAGATGAACCACATGAGAGATTATTACTTGTCAAGGGAAAACAGAACACTTTCTCCTAAGAAATAAACCTTGATAAAACTCATTGCTGTCTATGAGAAACAAATGCGAGGGATCTCATTTGTGATTTGTCTTTCCTGTGGGGAGTCAAAAAGTGGCTGATGAAAGCAAATGTCAGAGGTACAAATGTTACTGGTTCGTTTATAGCGTTAATTACAACCATTTCTTAAATATTTACTTTTCACTCAATAATCTAGATTGAATATCTACTCCCTCTTGTACGCACATAATTACATTAAAGCCATTTTCGTGCGTCCATCATACTGACTGATAAATTCATGCTTGAATAGAAAAAGAGACTAAATTAGCTATTGCAGAATTATATTGCTCAACAAACAAATGTGAAAAGGTTATCGCAAAGCATTTTATGTCGTCTCCCGAGGGAAAAGTAAGCTAAATTTCTCCTTGTGGTTCAAAATAAGTTCAGAAAAAGAATTCATCTGACTAAACCTTCCTCTTTTCCACATCCAACAACATTAAAAAAAACGATATTGGACTGCTTTGCCCTTTATTGTTGGCTCAGGTATCGTAAAGTGACGCACCTTTACAAATATTTTCTGTCAGAACACGAAAAACAAAGAATTAAAGAGTTACTGACAGGTTTTAAACGCAAATAAACCACCCAAATCAATCCATTTCGTCTACGAGGTTTGTTATTTCTAACATATCATGATGTATCACTCACCTCTTTGACTTGCGGTTGCTCGTTTCTTTGGTCAGGTAGTATTTTGCGGCTATTCAGCAATATGAAATAGAGTAAAGCGGCTATCCAAACCAGCGCTGCGAGAGCTAAAGTCAGCTTTCGAGAAAACCTCTTCATCTTCAAACGGCCGTTAACGATTCATTTCAGTTTGAAAACCATTCGCGCGCTCCTCTCTCAGCGAACGAAAGGCGAAATGTGTCCGCGCGCTGCGCTCGCGCACTTGCCCCTAGTGCCTAATATCCAGGAATGAGGTTGTTGCTCTTGTGCGCAGCGCGCTGACTTGCCGAGACTGTGAGTGACGCTGGACGCTGTCCAGCGCGATTAAAATCATCCTGTGTACCCACCGAGGTACCGACAAAATGTGAATGAGTTTAGCACCACCTACCGCGGAACAGCGCTTTTACGGACCTGCCTGTTCTTGATGCGCTTCTAACGCAGTAGACTCGCTCTGAATTTCTCTCCGTTATTTGTGAAATGGGCTTGCAATAAGCAGGGCTCCCGCTGCGATGGGAAGTCTGGAAATATCAGAGGATTTTGTAAGGAGCTATTTGTAGTCTTGCAAAACCATGGAAAAACATAAGTAGCCTACTTAAGGAAAGTCATGAACATTTTTATGATTACTAAGGTAATTCACACATATAAATTAGTTCAGGCTAGAAAATGATCATTATGAGTCTCTATGAAAATAATGTCATCTTGTAATCACCACTGACTAAACAACAAACGGATTTTTTTCCCACTTAGACAGGAAAGGTCTGATTAGCTATGCACAAAAAGTGTCTAATAAGAGATTTAGATTTTATGTGTCATGTATGGGTCGCTTTATCTAAAATACAAGAATCTAAAATAAAATATGAAATATTACTGTAGCTATTTAAGAATATAAGATAACCACAATAGCATTGAAAACCTCATTCACATAAGTATCAGCCCATTACTAACAAAGCAGAGCAGGCCATTTTGCTTGTATCTAGTTTAACTGCAACAAAACATTTGATGCCACTAACCTAGTAAACACTTAATTCCAGGTGGACATTTTCCCTTGAAATGATTTCGGACAACTCTTGACATTTTTTGTTACACAATATACATCAGCAGAGAGCTACTATACAGACTGTAGGCGGATGTGCCATCTGAGGCTGAGACTAAAGTTGATCCATCACCATTTCATCCTTGAAACAGGGCACTTAACCTTAGGAGGACTGTCTTAAATAATCGCACTGTAAGACAGTAAGGACAAAATTGACAGGTAAATGACAAATTGTTAATTAAGCTTTGCTCAAGGACACCAGGATCATCAAGGACTTCTAATCAATTCATTTATAACAGCTATATTTAAAAACAAAATAATTTTATATGATCTGCACAGGCTCTTAAAAATAAAGGTTTCAGTTACACTTTATTTTAAGGTGTCCTTGTTACAGTGTAATTATACATATACTGAGCAATATTAATTAACTATGTACTTACTATATGGCTAGGGTCAAGATTAGGGTTTGGTTTAGGGTTACTTGCATGTAATTATGCATAATTTATTGTTATTATAATAGTAAGTAACATGTGTAACAAGGACACCTTAAAATAAAGTGTTACCAAGGTTTCTTATTGGCATGGATGGTACCATGAAGAATCTTTAAAGGGGTCATATGACGCGATTTCAATTTTTCCTTTCTCTTTGGAGTGTTACAAGCTCTTGGTGCATAAAGAAGATCTGTAAAGTTGCAAAGACTAAAGTCTCAAATCCAAAGAGATATTCTTTATAAAAGTTAAGAGTCGGTCACACCTACCTAAAACATATCTAGGTCACTATGTGGGAAGATTTGCATAACACCGCCCAAATGTTCACGCAAAGAAAGAAGACGTAACTTTTATTCTCGCTGTAGTTTTGTTGTTTCCGTCGCCATGTCGTAAAGACGCTGTGTGCTTCGTTGTTAAAGCGAAACTACTTTGTTTGGTCTTCCAAAAGAGGACGATATCTGATATCCGTGCTGGTTGCTGAGGAAATACTAAAACTTTGCGCTGTCGATCGCCGGATCTGCTTTCACCGTGGACAAAGTGGAGTCCAGCCCGGAGTCGTCACATGTCCTTCCGGACGCTCCTTCGTCAAAATCACTTCGTTTTATATTTAAAGAGTTTTTATATTTTATATATTTAAAGCAAGTTTTTTGGGCAATGTAGAGTAGCGCTTGTTGTTTGTCATTTCTCCGATCACAAATGCAGACATGGTTTTATGTTTACGTGGCGCGATGCAACGTAACGCAAAAAAAGACGGTATAAGTCATTATAATCCATAATTATGTCCCCACTGAATGCAACGAATGCCTCGTTTATAATGGGTTTTCATGTTTTTGAATCATCGCTCCAGCAGGACAGGGCATCATCACTATATGGCAAGGGGCGTAACATTTCCGTCTCACGCTTGAGGTATTCGGCCAATCACAACACACTGGATAGCTGGCCAATCACAGCACACCTCGCTTTTTCAGACCGATGAGTTTGTAAAAATCGACGCGTTTCAGAAAGGCGGGGCATAGAGGAGAAACAATAATGTACAGTATGTGGAAAATAATGTGTTTTTTGAACCTTAAACCACATAAACACATTTCATTACACCAAATACACAAAATACTGTTCTTTTTAGCAGCATCATATGACCCCTTTAACATTCATGGAACCTTTCCACCTTTCCATTCCACAAAAGTTCTAATGAAGAAGGTTCTTCAGATTATTAAAATGTTCACTAAAATATTTAAAGAACTGTTCACTGAAAAGTTCCAAAGTATTTTCAATGGAATGACTGTGAAAATCCTTGCTTGGAAGCATTATTTTTAAGAGTATATAAAAGTTAAATGTAAATAATTCACTAAAAGCCAAGTAAAACTGATAAGACCACCTGTAAAAAAATAAGTTTGAAGAATACAGACCTATATTATGCAGGCTCTGTAGTGTCTCAGAGTCATCCTTGTTAGCGCCTGTTGAAGCATATAGAAATATTGAAAGCACATAGTTGGTTTCCTCTTCAGTCGCTGGGCCTGAGGGAGCACATTAGCATAGTTCTAATTAGCTTTTATGCCATATGCTAAAGGTTGAATATGCAGCTCAGGGAATATTTTCACAGAAACCTGAAAAGCTTCCTTAGTTATGCTACCCACTCTCAAATTTGAGCATATTCACTAGTATTGTGAATAGTGTTTATGAGACACTTGTATGCGTTCAGTGTTGCTAATGTTATACGGCTGTTGAAAAGCATGTGCTTTTTAATTTTTTCTCTATATTTTGCAATTAATCTCTCATCTCAAACATGATAAAGTCAATGTGAATGGGTCTTTGCAACCCAATTTATTTCCACGATTTGACATTTGAGAGTGCATCAGGACGTTCAATGATAAGAATGTACACTCTTAAAAATAAAAAGCTCCAAAAGGGCGTGATAGTAAGTGATAGTATAGAAGTACCATTTTGAGTTCCCCAAAGAACCTTTCAGTGAACAGTTTTTAAAAGAACCATTTTTTCTAAGTGAGGAACATTTCCACAATGAAGAACCTTTTGTTCATTGGGAAGTTTCCATGCATGGATGTTAAGGGTTCTGCTCTGCATGAAACCGTAGATTCCAATAAAACCCTTTATTTTTAAAAGTGGAGGTTGATTTTATCCATTTGAATTTTATTAGATGGTGAAAAGTGGGAGTTGCATACAAGATTGGAGCCAGAAAGTTTTGCAAGTTTGATCAAACAATGGCTCATCATGTTTGATTCTTGATGAAATTGGATTTGATATGTTGATTTTATGATTTATGATTCTCACTATGCCATCCTCAACATCTCTGGAAAAGACGGCAAAGAAACAAGTTTGTACCTGTCTTTTATTCCTGATAACACAGACAAAGGAGCAGTTGTGTGTGAGTGTGTGTTTTTGGTTTGTTTGGTCTTTCTTCCAGAGCAATGCACTTCAGTTATATCATTAGGAATAAGAATTCAATGCAAATATAACTTTTTTTTTTCTTTTAACATTGCTGACTTGCCTTTAATTTGATGTTACTTCCCTTCCAGATATTACCATTCAATCAGCATTAGCAAAGCCAAATCTTTGGTCAGCAGCAAGCACTCTGGTCCACACTGCAGCTTATTCTGGCCAAGATATTCTGACCAACACACAAAACGCTGTTACCATTTAGGGGCAAGTTTATCTGAAAAACATGATAGCAGAGTCATAGACAGATGTAGAAGAAATGCGTATACAGTAACAGCAAGACAGTGTCCACAGACGAATATATAGAAAACACAGAAGAAAAGTGTGTGAACTAGCAGTGGTTAATTCACACAACTAAGAAAACAAAGCTGAATAGTTTTGCTTGTGAATCTCCAGTTAATTCACTACCAAGTGCCTCATTTGAAACTTTCAAACATTTGAAGCCACTGACTTGCCTGGCAAACTTTGGCGAATCCAGTGAACTTAGCATTCATATTACTCTGTTACCATTTAAACATGATTTTGTTTTCAGTAAGACTAAAACAACTGGGTACTCCTACCCCCAGAAAGCTGCATTGCTGTCCAAGCTTTCGGTTTTCACAACTTTTTAGACAGTATCAGTTGGTCATAAACTAATATTCACAGATACGGGCTCACACTGTTTTAATGTACAGATTTAAAAATGATTTTTTTTTTATTATAAAACTTCCACTGACCAACAAAATATCCCAACAGAACGTGGCATTTCATAGGGATGTGTATATGTCAAAGGCCCTGGTTATCCTGGCATTCACTAGACAGATAAATTAGAGGTAAAGAGCATAGACCAAGGATAATGTTACATGGACAGGTCTGTTCTACAAGGCAATCAGCCAGGAGTGAAAGGGGAGCGAAACACGGCCCCTGAAAAACAAATTACCTTAGCGTGACTGAAAGGGAAACAATAGACTAAGAGGGTGCAGATAGCTAGAAATTCCATTTTGCTTTGTCTAATGGGTCGATAACAGCGGATGGCCAAAAAGCAGCCAACAGGAGCGTGAAGAGAGAAACAACATCGGAGAGCATGATTTAGGACGGCCAGTCCTTCAAGTATCTGAACAAGCACTGTAAAGTAAAAAAAAATAACTAGAATACAAGCACACTATTATGCATTCCATTTGAAGACAGTAAATTAAGAGAGAAAAGATCTGTTTTCTGCTGTGTGTATATATATATATATATATATATATATATATATATATGTGTGTGTGTGTGTGTGTGTGTGTGTGTTTGTGTGTATGTGCA
This sequence comes from Sinocyclocheilus grahami, assembly GCF_001515645.1. Classification (NCBI taxonomy): domain Eukaryota; kingdom Metazoa; phylum Chordata; class Actinopteri; order Cypriniformes; family Cyprinidae; genus Sinocyclocheilus; species Sinocyclocheilus grahami. Next base: position 143,409 of record NW_015505652.1, read on the forward strand.
TACACTCTCTCTCTCTCTCTATATATATATGGAATACAGCAGAGAAAATATATTTTCGCTCTTAATGTACAGAAAACAATTGGCGTAGAAACAACTTTCACTCAGAAATTGCTAGTAACTTTCAAAATAAATTAAGTCAATTTCGAGTTAGTAACACACTGAATTAATCACAAAATTACTTGTGTGTGTATCATGATAAAAAATTTCTACACCAATTCTTTTCAATGTGTGCTTGTATTCCTCTCAGAAAAATTAAAATATAAAACAAAACTAAATTATTAATAAATCATAATATAATATAATACAATAAGATAAAATAAAATAAAATACAATACTAACTATTATAATACTAATATAACATATTTTTTGGTAGACAAATACAACTTTTAGTAGACAACTATGAGTTATAGTTGAGAATACTGTACTGCAAAGTTTATTGACAGTGTGGGGAGATACATTTACATTGCAATGCTTTATCTGAGTGGGCGCAATAAAATAAAAATAAATGAAATAACGGGTAAAAGTGCTGTTGTTCTTGGCAGTGAATGTGCAAAAGTGCCAGCACAGCCAGAAAGTAAAAGCAGAACGACAGGTGATGAGGCAGTCCTGCGTGTTTGGATGTTGGAAAGGCAAAGCGGAGGCAGGACTGTGGGAGCAGAGACTTAGTCAGATTCCACAAGTGCAAGATGAATCTTGTCTAGCGAACTGTGAAGATCGGAAAAAAAGCTGACTTTAACTGAATAAATGGTTGAGGGTGAGAAGTCCAAGCATGTTTATTCAGACACAGTGAGTGTGGAGAGCTTAATAAGGACATACTTTCACACCATCACAATCTGCCTGTGAAGCTACCCAGAGTTCCAACAATTAGCGCTGATCCCGTGAGGCACAAAAGTGCAGACAAACTTTCGCTATTTTTGACATTTCTCTCTATAGAGATAAGCATAAATGTTCTCTTTTATATATCTAAACCAAAGGTTTTGTGTATCTTGCAAGTAATGTATGATATATAACAGTTTGATCGTTTTTGTTCAATTCCGTCAGCAATTTTCTGATCCTCAGTGGAATTTATTATTATATAATGCTCTTTTGACTATTAAATGTGTTTATATAAGCACCTGAGGGGCAGTAGGTTGTGTCTTAGATTCAGCTCAGCTATTATTCAAGTCAGCCTAATGGATTTGTCTCAAATGCCAGACAAATAAGTTCTTATAATTTTCACTATTATAGTGTCAAGTATCATGGCACAATGTTAATACCTCCGCACAGGATGAACGTGCTGGATTGTATTGCATGGTGAAATGTATGGTAATAAATAGAGCTGGAATGGCACCGTCATTAATCAGAAGTAGCACAGTAGACCAGCCTCAGCGGAGAGAGATGAAGTACTTTGTAAGTAATGGAGGAGCTGCCAGTGGGGAAGATGGGAGGCTTTCAAGCCAGCCTTCCCCACATAGTCAGCAAAGATCAACAGCAAAGCAGGCAAAGTGCGACTGTAAGGGAAACAATTTCACTGAATTTACACCAGAGAAAAGCATTCATTCACAAATATACTTTCACAAAAAATGAACTGATGTTCAATTAAATTGAACAAAATAATTATTTGAGCAAAAGCCTGAAATACATTTTAGATTTCAACTGCTAAACAGAATTAAAATTATTTATAAAATTAAAATATAAAAATAAAATAACATTTTAGATTTCAACAGCTAAATATGATGAGCTAAAACTTGCAGAAAAACTGACAGATGCAGTTTGATGGAAGATATTTAGTCAGATTTTTAAAAATAAAATAATACAATTTTATTAAATATAAATGAAATAAAAAAACTTGCAATAAAAATAACAATAAAATTAAAAATAAATGTAAAAAAAATGAATAAAATATTAGATTTTAACTGCTAAATCACTCAGTTCTGAAAATATGGCTAATACAGTTTATTGGGAGATTTTTTGAATAAAAAAATTAAATTAAAATAAATTAATAAAATAAAATAAAAATAAATACACACTAGTATGTACTAATCTAATAGACATGGCCTCAAAGTCACAAAACTTCTGTTGCTCTTCTCTTGAGTCCATGGGGTGTTTCAGGAGTAAAATGATCAGTCTTTGGGTCACCAGGACTAAAATCATCCTGAATAAAATTACTGTTCTCACTGGCACACTTATCATCAAATATCCTCTTTGAGACCACCGTCTCACACTCCAAATAACCATGAATAACCATGGTAGATAAAACAACAAAGAAGAGACATTCATCTCTCTGAATATAATATTGTGAGATGTGTTTGTCCTGCATACTCACGGACACAATCTTGCTCTCCTGGACGGGTGTTGTCCAAATACCACTTGATGAATGTGAAAAGGAGACACTTGCAGAGCACTTGCCTGCCACAAATTCAGATAAGAGTGGTGAGGAATGGAGAAACGAAATAAAAGAGGAATATTTTCCAATATACCCTCCATTTTTTAATCAATAATGTACACCATCACACACAAGCATCCACAAATGGCCACCAAAAACATAAAAAAATTCACTGATTTTGTGTGTGTGTGGGGGGGGGGAGGTATGTTTTATTTATTTTTATTATCTATTTATCTATCTATAATTTTATTATAATTTTTTTTAAACATCTTTTGTTGGGGGTTTATGTATATACTGTACACACACACACATATACCCACACATATAGACAATTTCTTATTATTATCAATATATATATATATACACTGAACAAAATTATAAACTTTTGTTTTTGCCCCCATTTTTCATGAGCTGAATTCAAAGATCTAAGACTTTTTCTATGTACACAAAAGGCCTATTTCTCTCAAATATTGTTCACAAATCTGTCTAAATCTGTGTTAGTGAGCACTTCTCCTTTGCCGAGATAATCCATCCACCTCACAGGTGTGGCATATCAAGATGCTGATTAGACAGCATGATTATTGCACAGGTGTGCCTTAGGCTGGCCACAATAAAAGGCCACTCTAAAATGTGCAGTGCTCACTAACACAGATTTAGATAGGTTTGTGAACAATATTTGAGAGAAATAGACCTTTTGTGTACATAGAAAAAGTCTTAGATCTTTGAGTTCAGCTCATGAAAAATAGGGGCAAAAACAAAAGTGTTGCGTTTATAATTTTGTTCGGTGTATATATATATATTTTTTTTTATTATTTTATATTATTTTTTATTTATTTTTATTAATTAAGTAATTAATTTTTTATTTAATTTATTTTAGTTTATTTAGTTTATTCTGAAACTTCTGTCAATTGTGAATAATTTAATCTTGTAAAATAAAAGTATTTATGTTACATATGTCCTTCAATTATTACATAATGATACTTCTCATTGGTCATTTTTCTGAGGTAAAACAACTTTACAACAGAGGTACAATATGATTTTAATACCATTACTTGTTAAAACTAACATTTTAATTATACAGAAAAGTTCATTTATCTACATTCTAATGTTCATTTTTATTCATTCATTGAACTTAAACATGAAAAAGTAATGAGCTGCCATCAAAGAAAAGTCTGCCCGGTGGTTGTCGTTAAGATACAAAGCCGAATTGTGATTTCCCCCCTCTTTCCCAATGCGGTGCTTTTTTTTTTTTTTTATCATGCTGCTCCGACATCACTTTCTGTCAGGCTGAGTAAGTGAGCTCATAAGAATCTGCCTCAGGGGATAAAATCATCCATGGACAAAGCTGTAAAACCACAGATTAAATGCGTCACCAAATCCCTCCTGATTACTGTTTGTCATTAAATACTACATCTGTAACAGGTCCGCCAGAGCTATTACGAAGCTGAAGGTAACGGTGATGATTAGACAATGGAGATGTGTGACATGACGGTCAGTGTCAAATGGTCTGGGCCAAAGAAGATGAGTTACAGGCCCTGAGTTGCTTTGGTAAAGTTTCAGCGAATTATATTCAGGTGGAGGAGGATAGTGGAGCAGGATGAGAGGTGTAGAGATGAGACAGGAGTGACAGATAAAGGGGGCGCGATGCAGAAAGATGAATGGCTGTCTACAAAGCACTTTGGGAGAGGGATAATATGGTTGAGACGGACTCGGTCTCATTTTTCATGCTTAGGGAAAACAGCAGCAATACTTCTTCCTCTTTCTCAATCCCTCTGTATTTTTACACCCATCTGACTTTGCGGTACATGACTCCCCAGTCGCTGCATCAATTAAAGGTGTCATTCACTGAAAATAGAGCATAACTTGGTATGAATTCACTGCATGTGTGTCACGCTTTTGTCAGAGCATCTATTTATGAGTCATCCTACAGCTCATCTAGCTGACAAAAACCCACATTAGTTATCACCGTAACATCGCAAGTCCTGGGTTTGTAAGATAGCATTCAGAATCGCTTTTGTCAGAGCATCTATTTATGAGTCATCCTACAGCTCATCTAGCTGACAAAAACCCACATTAGTTATCGCCGTAACATCGCAAGTCCTGGGTTTGTAAGATAGCATTCAGAATCAGATGAGTCTAAACAGCGTGGGGTTCATTCCGACATCTTATTCACTAAACAGGCAATATCGGCGTAAAATCTGTGGAAGTCGCTGCGATTCTATACAGCACAAATACACCTCTTTTTATGTAAATTAGGCTTATTATTTATAGATTGTGGCTTATTTACAAAAATCAGCACTATACCGCCCACAGACCGCAGGAGGTAAACAGAATTTTATTAAAAAGAGAGGTTTGTTTGCATTTTATGGCAGCAGTAATTCATCAAATAAAGCTCAAATGATGGGAAGAGTGCAATAACCAGGCATACACCCAGAAGTGCCTTGAAAAACACAAATTTTTGGCCTTTTAAAATGGGTCGCAGTGGGTGCTACAGTTCCAGTAAAGCATGCCAGATTGTGATAGTCTGCTGCATTCTCCATACCTGTGCAATAGTAATTAAAAAAATACACATTTTTGGAAGCACGTTTGCTTTGTTGCCTAGATTTGCATAATTCCTTTAGTGGATTAGGCAGTAAAACAATGCACAGCATGCAAATAAACTATCAGTGGGCACACTTCATTCTCAGCGAATTCCTCCCTGTATTTTAAAGCAAATTAATCCATACATTTAGACAGGATTCAAAATAGATGGATGAAAATTTTCAAGGTTGAATTGAACCTGGATGAATTTAATTGGTTTTGATGGTATCCGGTGCTACTTTCTCATTACTTTGCCTGGACTTTCTGTAGTAATCATCACTTCCTCCAGCTGCTTTCTCAACATTGAGTTTCAGCCTTATAATGTACTTAGATCACAGCACAGACGGGCACACTTCATTCTCAGCGAATTCCTCCCTGTATTTTAAAGCAAATTAATCCATACATTTAGACAGGATTCAAAAAATTTTCAAGGTTGAATTGAACCTGGATGAATTTAATTGGTTTTGATGGTATCCGGTGCTACTTTCTCATTACTTTGCCTGGACTTTCTGTAGTAATCATCACTTCCTCCAGCTGCTTTCTCAACATTGAGTTTCAGCCTTATAATGTACTTAGATCACAGCACAGATAAAGGCCACAAGGGCTTGGGGGTTTTATTGCTTGATGAAATGAAAAACTGAGGCCTTTTCCCACTTGACTGACCAACACCTCCCCAATTTCCCCCACCACACCAATCCCACACACACACTATCTCCTCATGCCAACGAGATCCCACTTTCCTGCTTTTTCTTCCTTTCAGAAACTTTAGAGGTTAAAGGGGTCACTTCTCCCAGCTCATTTCTCAGCAACCATGTGCTTCCAATTGAATCTGGTCAAACCTGCGAAAAAGAGAGAGAGATAGAGATAGGAGCTGCGTTCCAATTCACAGGGTCCCTACGTGGTGTTCAGATATCTGAAGATGTTCACCTGCAACATAACGAAATAACAGCTGAGTCATGCACATAATGAGTTTTGGATATGATGACAGGATATGGAAATTAATTTTTGTGTATAATACTGGTGGGTAAAGTTCCCTCTCCACTGATAATGGGTATTATTTAAAATGTTGTATTAAGTACTGATGAATGTATTATTATGAATGGATTATGTGTTATTACTGTATATATAAAATTTATATTGTTATGTTTATTTATTAACCCAAAATCTGCATGACTCAACTGTTATTTCATGACAGTGTAGACTGTTCCAAATGAACACATTTTATTTATTAACAGCTGAGTCACACAGATTACAAGTTTTGCAGTACTGTAAAATTGCAATATCTAAAAGAGAAGTTTTGGCTAATTTATAATGTGTGCATATTCTTAACTCTCACCAATGGCTGCACTAATGAAATTTCATCACATTTATGTTAGCAAAACTTTATATACGTCAATAGTGGGTAAATTTCCCACTCCACTAACGTATTATATATGGTATGATTTAATATACTGTTTCAAAACATATTGTAATATTTATATTGTACATTTATATTAATTTATTAGGTAGGCTATGTGATATCATGAAATACACAAAATTCACCTCTACGTGACGACAGTTATTTCATGACTTTTTTCAGACTGTTCTTTTCAACAAATTTAACCAAATACCGCAAATATCTCAGTTTTAAGTGAAATGTCAGATCACTTCCATATCTAAAGTCCCCTCTGTACTGAACACATACACTTCATATGAGTTGGAATCTAAATTAATACACATAGATCAGAATTGCATCTGGAGAGCATTTAGAATGTTAAGGACCCGCTGACAGGAATCCCTCTCTATGCTTTAATTAATTTTTAGTGTAAAGGCTGTCAATGATTAAAGTGATCATTTCTGCTGGCGAGGGCTTTAATCAGTATAATGGTTCATTAATGGCTAGATCCCATCTGCCCACTGCTTATGCTGGCAATAACCTTCACATAAACCTTTAAACATAGCTGCTTTGTATACAACACGTCCTTGAATCACACCAAATGCCCAACTTCTCAAATTTATGATTGTTAGAAAAAGTTCAAGGCCATTAATTTCAAACTACCTTCTGTTTACAACATATTCAATCCTTTTGGTAAAAGAACAGCTTGTTAAAATTCTGTGATGCATTATGAATACTATGCATTCCATTCGAGTCTGCTTTTACACTGGTCGATAAGCAATACATTTAGAAATACATACACACGTTGAATGAGTAGCCAGCGATGCCTGAAGCTCTGGGTGAAATCCTTGCACCTTTCAGATATTGATTTCCCAAGAACAACAGGCTTTGGAGCATGATAGGTGAGCGCTGGAGTCCTGCATTAATCATAAATTCAGAGGTAAAGTTAATGCAATGCAGAACTTCAAAAAAAAAATTCTAGTCTGACAGAACATAATGCACTCCAGAACATCTCATCTCCAGTGTTTAATAAAAACAAATGAGATGTTGCTGCTAGTAATCTAAACCTGTCTAAAATGCAAATACAGTGTCATGAGGGGGTTTAATTTCAGAAAGGCCTGCATTCTGCTCCACGAAATGTTTCCTTCCATAATGCCATCATTCCATGTAACGTGAAGAGACACACATTTGTGCCGAATGCCATGGCCTCGTATTGTAGGACAGTGTCATTGTGACAACACCGGACTATTCGGAGCCCTTACATGGCACTGTAACCCTAGCCAATTAAAAATCCCATTTCATCCTCAATAACGCTTTATTCTGGATGGGTGAACGCTGCCTCCTCTGGTTTACACTGTCTATGGAGTAGGTGCATACTGACTGTTCAAATGAGGCTTGAGTTCTTCTATCTGAGCTGGCCAGCTGGGTAAAGAGAACGCAGAAGCGATTATCTTCAGCTAAAGTTAATGGAACCAACATAGCAGAACAGGGAATACTCCGTGTGGGAATTAGGACGACAGTTGAGTTTAAACATAGTTAACCTTTAACAGTTTTGTGAGCCGAGATGTCTCATTCAGTTAGTAACACAAAAACATGCATCAGTGTTGAACCTGAAGTGGTTTTTATGTTAAAATACGGTTGCCTTTCATACAAAAATCAACAAAGTTATCCATCTAAAATTATTTGGGGCCCTTAAAACTGCTTTATGCCTGTATGTTGTGCCATTGACTTAAGAAGTATTACTATCTATTCATAATAGTGTGTCCATGTGTGTGTGTATGAATGACCGTTCAAATGTTCAGTAAGTTTTTTTTTTGTTTTTTTTAAAGAAATTGATTTCAGCATATTGAAATTGATAGTCAGCAAGGATGCATTAAATTGATCAAAATGACAGAAAAGACTAATTGTTACAAGAAAAAAATAAACAAATAAATGCTGTTCTTTTGATTTTTCTATTCATTAAATTATTCTGTCTGGTTATTTTAAGCAGTACATCTGTTTTCAAAATTGATAGTAATAAGAAATATTTTTGAGCACCAAATTAGCATATTAAAATTATTTCTGAAGGATCATGTCACACTGAAAACTGGAGTAATGACTGCTAAAAATTCAGCTTTTCCATCACAGGAATAAATTACATTTTAAAATATATTAAAGTAGAAAACTGTTATTTTAAATTGTAACAATATTTCTGTTTTTATTTGTAGTTTTGCTCAAATAAAGGCAGCTAAGCGAGCACAAGAGACTTATTTTAAAAGCATTTATTTTTAAAAGCATACTTTTAGAAGTTACACAAGTTGCACCAAAATACCATTTTGATTTCATAGTGTCTTTAAATTGCTAGACTTGAAATGCATTTGCTATTTTTCAAAATACAGTAGGAAAACTGATTTAGCCATCTAGTAATTATCTGTATCTCAGAATAGAAGTAAAAGCTTAGGTGGACCAAAGAACACAATCCAGGGAAATTATCTCTTAGGAGGGCTTTGAGTCATGAAAAGAGCAAACCTGCTGAGCAATCACAGCATGGGAGGCCTCGCACATGGCTTTCATTAAACGGCACGCGCTCGTATATTAAGAGACCTCTGGACCGTCTACGCTGAAGGCACAAACCTGCTGAGCACAAAAAGCATCTCAATCAATACTCTCCTCAGAAATGCCTCCTCTAGATTTTCAGCTGAATGTCTGCTAAAGTGTTTTTACCTAACTAATGGATTTTTCCCAGTTCTGGCAGTCGTAATCACTACGCAGATTGGTAACAACATAATTTATATCTCATTATACTGTGTTTCAAATGCTACTCATTAATCACAAAGCTATTCAAGTGAGAAGCAAGGATGAACTCCTAGATTTTTAGCTTAGATTTGTTAAATGTAGCAGAATCTCTTTTTGTATTTTCTACTCGTTCCACTATCACCACAAAGAGAAATAATTCTGCTCTCTCTAGGATCCGTGGCTTGAGATCCGTTAATACCTGAGTCAGGAAAACCCCTACACAGGAACAAAGCTTCCCTCTCCAGCCTTCTGTTTCAACACAACATAATCCAAGTGGGTGGATGAATCTTGCTTCGAGCGCTTGTCTATTGTGAGACGGCTAAGTTATATATTTTTTTGTACCATTGTTCTGATCCAATCTGTGCCAAAAACATGAAATGATGTGAGGGAAATGCAGAAATACAGCATTGATTGGCTTAGTACAAAGGATGCAGTTTACGGCTCCAACAAAAGCTTCAGTGACGCGGCGCTTTATAAGAGAAACAATGCAAAACGGCAGTGTGTTGAGTTCACACACTTAAGTGGGAGTTCAAAATCATGAGATCTTACAGAGTTTGGCACATAAAACACAGAAACACATTCTAGTAAAACAAAACACCAGTTCCTTGAGAGACAATTCTCTCAATATAAATAGAAAATAATACAATAGATGGATTGTTCTGAGCATAGAAAGTGTAAAATGCAATTATCACCTTACAACTGATATTTTTGTAGTTTATTACTAGCCTGGCAATAGCCTGTTTTTCTGTTCTTTTGCACAAATCCTGCTGTGAAGAATAAGGATTTTTGGAAAGTTAGAAATGCATGGCAGGTTGCTGACAGAATGCCATTTGATCCTGGCATATGACGGTATTCCTTAGAGAGAGGAATACGGACGACAGAGTAGTGGAGCCAGAGACAGATGAGTCTTTTGAGGGGTCTCGCCTCCCACTTTCACATGAGGTGGGGGTGAGTTTTGTGAGCGCACACACATGGCTGTGTGTTATTGATCTAATATGATGCTCAACCCACTCACAACAGGAAATGGAACTGTATGCCACTCTGCTGGGTCACAAATAATAAGCCAAAAAACGTGTTGATGTTTCTGCTAATATATTGCAGCAATAATAATTTGCATCGAATGAGGCTGGATAACTGTAATGTGTGACGGAACATTATTATGAATGCGCGAGGAGCAGAAACACAATCTTAATAATTCACCATAGTGTGCATATTAGTAACTAGAAATACATCTCATTCTTCACAGACATGCTATAGCTGATGGTATCATCAATCTTCATATCTGGCTCTGCTTGGAGATCTTAATTAAAATTCACAGCCTCACTGTTGAGTTTGAAAAATACAGATTTTGGAACAAGGATTTTAGGATTAAATCAAAATCAAAAATGGAAACGTGGTTCTCTGCGAGGTGAGTGTGATAGTACTTATCTACAGTCGCTGTCACTGTGGAGCGCGAATTAAACCTTTTTTCTCTGCTGAGCAAGGGACATTTTCACTTTTCCTTGAAACTTGTGCTAGAAAATGCTGATGTTTTTCTACAAAACAGGGCGTTCTTGCTGTTTTTTATACTACAGAAACATCAGCTCTGTTCCAAAACCTAATGAGCTGCCTCGCTACCTGACAGCATCTTATCTGAAATGGAAGCTCATTTGAAACGCGCTGCATAGCATGAATCATTCAAATAGTGCACAATGTAAGCCAGAGACAGCCACAGCAAAAGCAATGCACTCCAACTCCTGAACGATCGAGTCTTATGAGTTAGTCTTTGCTAATGAATCAAAAGCATACAGCACAACCAGTGTAGTCTGATTCCCAAAAGAATGATTCTAATGAATCAGTACTTTTTATTGAATCAAACACATACACGGAGACCAGCAGTCTGATTCATTTAAGTGAATCAAAAACACTGCTACTTAACCAGTGTAATCCAATTTCCAAAGGAATGACTGTAATGAATCAGTTCTTTTTAGGCAACACATAATGTGGGACAAAACACAAACAGATTCAAACTTACAACTGCAAACACACCAAAAATGATAAATATAGTGATAACTATAAAAATAAAGTTAAAATTGATGTAAATTTAAAAGAAAAGCAGAGTCCAGACTACAATTAAAACAACAGAGAAAAACCAAATCTCTGGAATTGCAGTGCAATTGAACATAACTGAAGTGGGCGTTTAGAATAAAAATAATGTTATTGTTTGTTGGTGTGGACACTAATATGGTTATCATTATGGTTATTGTTATATAGTAGATATCATTCTTGGTGTGAATAGGGCTTAAAGAGATAGTTCACTCAAAAAAAAAATCTGCGATTAGCTGCATTTAAACATAATTTTACATTTAAGTTGTTCCCAAAATGTATGAATTTCTTTCTTCTGCTGAACACAAACAAAGATATTTTGAAGAATGTGGGTAACCAAACAGTTTTCAATTTCATAGTATAAAAAAATAAAATTGTATTTTGGGGGAGGGGGATTATCCCTTTAAGTCTCAAATTAGTAGTCACTAGTTGTTCGCATTCCAATGTGTAGCTAAAGAAACACACTGTTCATTTTGTAGTATTTTATAAAGTAATTGTTTTATAAACAAATTATTAAATTTTTATATTGAGGCCAATTATTTTGCCTCTGAAAAACATGAAAAAACACTAATCTCATAATGTGATAATTCAAAAACTGAATTGCGTTTTGATTTTCCAATTTTTTATTCCTACTAAAAGATTCAAACATGGAATCGTTAAGTAATAGAAACCCTTTAAAAGCAATCAGAACTGGAATTGTTCAGTTATTCACAATTTCCACTCTAAAGTTGTGAAGTCTGAATTTGGATGACTATCCCTTTAAAGGAAAATAGTTTTATTTGAACACTAACTAGTGCACTTCAGAGTGCCGTCAATGGGCACCATGCAGCACAGAAAACAAACAAACTGAATTTCAGCCTCAATTGCTGGTGTATCAACATGATCACTGCACTCTCAACTGTTCACAGCTGCTGGGACACAGAATTTCCATAATGCTTTACACCACTACTTCTATTATCAGGACGCTCCCAGAGAAACATTTGAAATTGAGAATGAGGTTTCAGAGCTAATGGTTTCGAAATGCCGAGATTCTTGTGCAAATTTAATGAGCATGTGCTCTGTCTGTTCCATAATTGGCTGCTGTTGCAATTTTGAAACCCCACTCGCTCAACACCTCTGGAAGATCGCCATCAGTCACATTCTCTCATAAACCAAATCAGAGGCACATGAGAGGGAGGAAAACACTCAGTAAAGCATCATCTCTGATTGAGCATAATTGTCTCTCGCTTGAAAAACAGCTTTTGACAGCAAGCTATCTGTGCTACACAGCTGCGGTGCTCAAACGCTGAATTTGGCGTTACAGCAGACCCTGGGCAGAGCCAGATGCCTTTGAGTAGTTGAGAGATATGATGGTTCAGTCAAAAAAGTCATGATCAGTCTTTCTGTCCAATTCTACTGACAGACAATCATTTGTTGGACATTTGCATGGACACCAATTAAAATCAAATCAACTTGGTTGGAAATGTTTCTTTTAAGGTTTTAATACATTGTATTTCTTACCTGTAAAGCAGTCTACTTTCTGTTTTTCCTACAAGTTCAGTGGGAGATGTGTTTTATTGTATTGTGTTTATTCATCTTAGAGGCACAGTTCATTATTTACTCACCATCATGTCGATCCGATCCTGTATAAGTTCCTTTCTTCAATGCAAAACCAATGTCAAGTCAAGTCACCTTTATTTTTATAGCGCTTTATACAATAGAGATTGTTTGGAAGCAGCTTCACGATAATAAACAGAAAAGTAACAAACTTCACATATAAGACAAATACAAATTCTTCTGTAAAGGAGCTCTAAAAAGACTGGTGTCATTATTCAGCTCCAGTCAGTTCAGTGTTGATTCAGTTCATTTCAATAACTGTGTAAAGTTCATTATTTATGAAACAAATTCAAATCAGCTATAAGCTGCCCTACTGATGCAAATAGTGTCATTCAATTCAAGTCAGTTCAGTTTTGATTCAGTTCAGTTCAACAACAGTGTCAATTGCAAAATGCGTATATTATGAACAAATTTGATTAAGCTACAAAGCAGAAAACAATAGTAAGAGAAATTTTAACTGCCTCATTCTTTTGAACTGAATCTTCTTGCCTGTTGTGGTTCAGAAAACCAGTCATTTATGAATTGGACCCATCTTAAGTTCAAAACTAATTGACTCAATGATCTTGTTCAAACTGCTAACAAATCACTGAATAATGGTTTAAAATACAGTATGTCTGTTCCTGACACAAAGCTATTGTTTGACTTCAGAAGACTTGGAAGGGCAATGAGTCATATTATATGAATCTTTTTTTTTAATCTAAAAACAACTGCAAGAATGACCAAATTTCTCTGTTCATGTTCCACAGAGGAAAGACATCAGGTTTGCAGCAACATGAGGGTGAGTAAATAATGACAGAACTTTCATTTTTGAGTGAACTGTTGCTTGAACATTTATTCAGGTTGCTCAGACACCTGGAAACTTCATTCTGAAGCAGAAATAAGCATTCATCTATTCTTATGCTGACTTGGCATCTGACAAATGCCGCACATCAAATGGTGTTTACTCAATCATAGCTATTCAACTCTTCCTTCAACCGCAGTTCCCTAAATTCTTGCACTGAATACATTACGCTACATAAATGCTTGGCCTGCGTGGCTTAAAAATAACATTCTGTCTTCCATCACCTTATGCACTGCAGAGGTCTTGACATGCAATAACAGGTTTCATCATTCTGGTGCACAGGTCGTAATGCAAACTAAAGCTGTTATTTCTCAGCCACTGTACAGCTTTTATTGCAGATACTTGGGTGATCATATTGAAGAGCATCAAATGCATTTAGAGCCTGAAAAACAATATGGGAAGAGAAAATAAAAAGAGACTTCTTGCCTTTCCTTCCTCCGCCTAGGCAGACCTGAGTAGAGAGAAATAAGAGGTTATAAATTTGAGATTGCAAGCAGGAGACACAAAATAAGCGAAAGCCTCTGGGGACAACAGAGCTTTGAAAGATATTCCGATGAGGCTGGGGAGACGAGTCAAGAAATCAGACGTTCGTATCGGCTCTGTTTGCATGAGTGAATTGGAAGCAGGAATCAATGATTACCTGTGTGGTGTCTTAAGCCCTTTCATGACATTATTCGATGGGAAATCTGAGAATGAAGGTGGGCTACAATGATACATTTTGCATTGCAATATCTGTGGCTAAAAACACTGATCATCTCTTTTTGGTCTATAATTTTTCAGTGATATCAACTGACTTGGCTGTCACATGACCACAAAGAATTACAAATGATATAGCATATTAAAATGTATAAACATAATATAAAACTAGTTCATAATGACATAGTATACTTTGAAGGTAATGAATAACACAGTATTTAAAACAAAATAAATAAATAAACAATTTTATGAATGATTAAATATACTAACTTTCTATTTTAACAGCTTAAAAATATAACATATAAATTCAAAATATAACTACTGAAAAATAAAATCCTTTACAGATATGTGTAGTGGTCTCAAGGTCATTCAGACCAATCAGATACTGCTCTGGTTTTGATCTGATATGTCTAATGTGGGCCTGAGGCCATAATGCTGGCATTTATAGCTTTACAGACACCAGAAGCAGGGGATGAACCCAAGGAACACATTTCTTCAATATTCTGGAGAGTGTGGTTGACAGTGTTTCCACCTGGGAACGCATTTGTGCCATAATAGCTGTTTGAGGAACACATTTTTGCAGAACATTTTTAGTCTTCTCCCTGAAGACTTTTTACTTTAAATTGGCACCATAAAAGAACAGTTCACCCAAAATTGAAAACTCAGACATCCTTTACCCATCCTTATGTTGTTGTAAAACTGTATGATAGATTTATACACTGAAATACTAAAGGAGACCTCAGATAGCTTCAAAAATAAATGTAGACATAAAACAATAGACAAAATAATAACTGAATTTATAAAAATGACCCGATTCAAAAGTTTACATACCCTTGAATCTTAATACTATGTGTCAATTCCTGGATGATCCACGATTGTTTTTATATTTTGTGATTGTTCATGAGATCCTTGTTTTCCTGAGCAGTTCAACTGCCTGCTGTTCTTCAGAAAAATCCTCCAGCTCCTGCACATTCTTTGGTTTTCCAGAATCTTCTGCATATTTGAACCCTTTAACATTGACTGTATGATTTTGAAATACATCTTTTAACACTGAGCAGGGGCGGATCTAGAAAATATTTTAGGGTGGCAAAGGGGTGGCATGGGGTCTACACTCTTAAAAATAAAGGTGCTTCACGATGCCATAGAAGAACCTTTTGGTCTAAATGGTTCCATAAAGAACCTTTAACATCTGAAGAACCTTTCTGTTTCACAAAAGGTTCTTTGTGGTGAAAAAAGGTTCTTCAGATTACAAAAAGGTAAGAAAGAGATGGCTCTTTAAAGAACCTTTGACTGAATGGTTCTTTGTGGAACCAAAATTGGTTCTTCTATGGCATCGCTTGAAGAACCTTTTGAAGCACCTTTATTTTTAAGAGTGTATGAGGGGTGGCAACACCTAAACAAAAGCCCCCATGCATAGTTTTTGGGGATTTATGGTCTGACCTACGCAGTTGTGTTCACAAATATTGTATTACTATTAAGTAATCATCTATACTGTTTAAAATAAAAAATAAATAACAACATTTCAATATCCATCATGGCACCAAGTCAATACACAACATAAAAACTTCAACAGGTTATAAATGTTTCTGAGCTTGTATCGCCAAAGACGACATGCGGTTCTATTAAAATTACATAGGCTACTTAGATGGTATAAATCACGTTTTAGTGCAAGTTTAAGAGCAACAAAAACTTGAATTTCCTAACATTATAGAAATACAATAATATCAAAGCACTGAAACTGGATTTTTTTGATAGTTTTGAAAACAGTGTTTGATTTTCTGTTATTAACAGAGGTGGGAACGTCTGTAATCGCCCAGAACAAACTCTATCAACCATATACTCTAGCAACACCCCAGCAACTGCATAGCAAGAGCCTAGCAACCACCCAGAATATCCTAGCAACCAACTAGCAACCCTTTAGCAAACATCTAGAACATCTAACTGACCAAACCATTTACGTTTTTAAACAAGACTTTAAGACAAGCCAGCATACATTTGTCTTTCAAACTTTTCAATCTAGTTATTACAGTTTTTCAACTGCTTACACACATTTTCAAATGTGACATTTTTTTCAAAACTTTACACACAAATCCAAGAAATGCACACACAAAATGCAAAAGGCCTCACATCTCTTGCAATATGAAGCACTGCATTCAAAATATCACAAACACATCTCAAAAGCAAACATTTGCAAACACCTTTGCCATAATATTAATTCCTGTTAGATTTTTGTGTGTTGTGTTTTGCAAAAAGTGTTTTATGAAATTGAAAACGGAGTCAGTGGCCGAGAATTAGTGTATGGTTTTGCAGATTTGGTGTGTGCTTCTGCTGTTTGAGTGTCAGGTTTCAGAAATTGTGTGACAAGTAAAGATTTTGTGTGTAAGCAGTTGAAAAAGACTGTAAATTCAATACACAGATGACTTTCCTGCCCAGTGAACACTGAGATCAATAACACTGCAACAAAAAACTCTTACTAGGATTCAGGAATTATTTTTGAAGCTCAATGTCTATTACAGTATACACAAATTAAATTACAGATACAGATTTATAATTCAGCAATGAACTTTTGGGAAAAACTCGTTCATTCATTTTACTACTGTAAAGTAATCTTGCAGTAAATGAAAAGCAATAAAAAAGTTCAAATATCAAAGAATTGTATGAACTTGGTATGCACCACAATACAGTACAGTAAAAAATTACATAAAAAAAGTAAATTTAGCATCCTCTGCACATTATAAAAAATAAATAACAACATTTCAATATCCATCATGGCACCAAGTCAATACACAACATAAAAACTTCAACAGGTTATAAATGTTTCTGAGCTTGTATCGCCAAAGACGACATGCGGTTCTATTAAAATTACATAGGCTACTTAGATGGTATAAATCACGTTTTAGTGCAAGTTTAAGAGCAACAAAAACTTGAATTTCCTAACATTATAGAAATACAATAATATCAAAGCACTGAAACTGGATTTTTTTGATAGTTTTGAAAACAGTGTTTGATTTTCTGTTATTAACAGAGGTGGGAACGTCTGTAATCGCCCAGAACAAACTCTATCAACCATATACTCTAGCAACACCCCAGCAACTGCATAGCAAGAGCCTAGCAACCACCCAGAATATCCTAGCAACCAACTAGCAACCCTTTAGCAAACATCTAGAACATCTAACTGACCAAACCATTTACGTTTTTAAACAAGACTTTAAGACAAGCCAGCATACATTTGTCTTTCAAACTTTTCAATCTAGTTATTACAGTTTTTCAACTGCTTACACACATTTTCAAATGTGACATTTTTTTCAAAACTTTACACACAAATCCAAGAAATGCACACACAAAATGCAAAAGGCCTCACATCTCTTGCAATATGAAGCACTGCATTCAAAATATCACAAACACATCTCAAAAGCAAACATTTGCAAACACCTTTGCCATAATATTAATTCCTGTTAGATTTTTGTGTGTTGTGTTTTGAAAAAGTGTTTTATGAAATTGAAAACGGAGTCAGTGGCCGAGAATTAGTGTATGGTTTTGCAGATTTGGTGTGTGCTTCTGCTGTTTGAGTGTCAGGTTTCAGAAATTGTGTGACAAGTAAAGATTTTGTGTGTAAGCAGTTGAAAAAGACTGTAAATTCAATACACAGATGACTTTCCTGCCCAGTGAACACTGAGATCAATAACACTGCAACAAAAAACTCTTACTAGGATTCAGGAATTATTTTTGAAGCTCAATGTCTATTACAGTATACACAAATTAAATTACAGATACAGATTTATAATTCAGCAATGAACTTTTGGGAAAAACTCGTTCATTCATTTTACTACTGTAAAGTAATCTTGCAATAAATGAAAAGCAATAGAAAAGTTCAAATACCAAAGAATTGTATGAACTTGGTACACACCACAATACAGTAAAAAAAAAATATTTAAAATTTCAAAAAAATTTAGCATCCAAATTTCATTACAGTATACAGTACTATAGCAGTTTCTTGGACACAAGACTAGCTATATCTCTAGGCAGTCATTTCTCAGATCTGCAAAAATGCAGTACACATAAAAAATGTCAAATGGCAAAACAAAATTTGACTGTCACACGTTTAAAGGTGTACAACATGTCCTACAGTTTACTGTACATATAGAATAGTGAAATTTCCATTATCTAATGTACTGGCACTGAACTATAATTGTACTGTGTAAGTAGGCCTATAAAACCCCTGTAGATCATGATTTACTCAGCTCTCTCCTCTCTTCGTTCATTCATTTTACTACTGTAAAGTAATCTTGCAGTAAATGAAAAGCAATAGAAAAGTTCAAATACCAAAGAATTGTATGAACTTGGTACGCACCACAATACAGTAAAAAAAAAATATTTAAAATTTCAAAAAATTTAGCATCCTCTGCACATTCTGCCAAATTTCATTACAGTATACAGTACTATAGCAGTTTCTTGGACACAAGACTAGCTATATCTCTAGGCAGTCATTTCTCAGATCTGCAAAAATGCAGTACACATAAAAAATGTCAAATGTCAAAACAAAATTTGACTGTCACACGTTTGAAGGTGTACAACATGTCCTACAGTTTACTGTACATATAGAATAGTGAAATTTCCATTATCTAATGTACTGGCACTGAACTATAATTGTACTGTGTAAGTAGGCCTATAAAACCCCTGTAGATCATGATTTACTCAGCTCTCTCCTCTCTCCATTGTTAGGATGCAGAGATTCTGATTGGTGTGTCATCAGTTTTGCTACCTAATTTTTAACTTGCTCATTGTTAAACTTTTTGAGAAATGTGTCTTTGTTTTGAAAACGGAATTAATTGTTTGGAAAAAAAGTGCCAACTAAAATCAGTTATATGTTAACAATTGAGAAAACTCCAATACGACTAGATTCTTACCTGACTGCTATTAGTTTCCGTGATCGGCATCTTCTTATTGATTTCATGTTATTGTTACGGCAGCTTATATCCATGATGAAAGTGGAGCGAGCGGTCGGAGAATCGGATAACCAAACAATTACGCGATGCATCTCATCCATCGTGCACAGTTTATTGAAAGACGTGTTTTTTGCCATTATTTTGCGTAGCCTACTCTGTCATCGCCGCAGCTGAAAAGTAGCACATGAAACAATGCTTACATTTACAGTATATTTTATTCTGTGATAATTCTGGGGTGGCAGGTGGGGCACAGCTTTTTCTTAGGGTGGCAGTTGCCACCCCGTGCCACCCCGTGCCACCCCGGTAGATCTGCCCCTGACACTGAGGACAATTGAGGGACTCATGCATAACTATTACAAAAGGTGAAAACATGTACTGATGCTATATATGATGATATATATATACATTTAATGTATAACGTCAGAAAAATTCATGCATGTTTAAAATGATTAGAATTAAATTTTTCATGAAACTCTTTCTTTAGGATTTTCAAACTCAATCATTATTTTCATCCAACACTATTCTGACAATTTCACTCTGCTGGAAGCATTAATTAGCAAAAGCACAGAAAAAAAATAACAAAATAAGTAATTATTTCTAATTTCCCCTTGTGCTTCTTTTTGTCTTTGTGCCTATTGTTTTCACCCAGAAATCCAGCTTACATCTAAATACCTCAGGCAGTAATCAACCTTTTCTTTCTTACAAAAGCTAAGAAAGTCTGCTGTAGCTGAAATTAAAACTTGCACAAACCGCCAGTATAGAACAAAGTCATGATGCCCTGGGATCTCTGACTGATTTAAGGAAGGGGAGACAGAGAAATGAGGTGCCGTGCACTAATGAGATTTCATTTTTCCTTGATTTAACTTTGATTAAAATGCCTGGTGGTAGGTGGGCAGACTTTGAAATCTGCGACCATTGGAGCGAGTACCCATTGGGCCTTTTTTAATGAAACTTCAATTTAGAGTAGGATAATAAGATATTGCTGGGAACATTACCTGTGCTTCACACATTTGACAAGCTGATAAAGCACAGCGCTTAGGCTGCGTATGTCTGCAGTTTTCTGAAGTCGGTCCAATCATAATCCATTTATACTCCAATGAATGTATGTGGGTGATTCTTCAATTAGGACACCTTTTTCTGTTATGCAGGATGATTTTAAAAAATGCTTTAAAGGGGTCCTATTATGCTTTTTCACTTTTTAAATTTTAGTCAGTGTGTAGTGTGTATGTTTGGGCATAAAAAAGAACTAGAAAGTTACAAATCTCAAAGTCCACTCCAAAGGGAGGTATTTCGTTTTTTAAAAATCCCTTTTCAAGAACTACAACGAACGGCTCGTTTGGACTACAGCGTTTGTTTTCCGGGCTTTGTGATATCACAAAGCGGCTCATTGGAATATCATTACAAATAATTCCCACCTACAGAAATTCGAATGGTTGGGGGGTGGGGAGGGGCGAGGTTGTGGTTAGAACGCTTGGTTGAGTGAGTGCATCAGACGAGACGACGAAGAAGAAGTGCTGCTGCAGAGTTAGTGCATCAGATAAAATGAAGATAAAGAGCTGCTATGCTGTAGCGTAAAAGTTTTGGCATGTCTAGAACAATTCTTACAAGTATAACACGACATAGCTGGGCGCCGAACGGCGCCACCGGTGTGCCTACACTCATAGAAAATAAAGTATTTGAATTTTAAAGACATGGCGAGACGTGACACTGTGCTTCTCGTCCGGTGTGCAACTGCCTGAAATGCTGTTTTTTTTTCACCTCCGTGCCCAAACGTCTTTGTTTGGGCTTCCGAAAGCGGATGTCAGGAAACAGTGGTTGCAATTTATTTTTTAACTCTGTTCCTGAGCATTATAACCCCAATTTGCTATTGTGTGCTGCACATTTTACTGAGGACAGCTTCCACAACATGAGGGAGTACGCCAACAGTGCCGGATTCGCCAAAAAGCTTTTGTTGAAAGA
>NW_015505652.1:165028-209988 GCF_001515645.1 Sinocyclocheilus grahami
GATGTCAGGAAACAGTGGTTGCAATTTATTTTTTAACTCTGTTCCTGAGCATTATAACCCCAATTTGCTATTGTGTGCTGTGCATTTTACTGAGGACAGCTTCCACAACATGAGGGAGTACAGTGCCGGATTCACACAAAAGTTTTTGTTGAAAGACGGAGCAAGGGGCGTGGCAGTACTGAAACACCATCTAAGTTGTTCGCCAATCACAACGCACTGGGACAGCTAACCAATCACAACACATTTTGTTTTTTGGAAGGCAGGCCTTCATCAAGCCCGGAACTAATCGAGCCGTTTGTGCCAGGCTGGGGAGAAAGGTATTTTAATAATGTAAATTATATGAAAAATAATGCATTTTTCGAACCACTAAGCATGAGAGCATGTTCTAGTGCAGTGAATCTCAACCTTTTGGCATACTGGACCCCAGTCCAATTCAGAACCATCCCCCCAGAACAAAATGTACTCATCTATGTATCATTTGTGTCTTTGTGAGGACCAAATGCAGTCAAGTATAATTTAAGTTAGTTGACTTGTCCAGTATTTGGCCATATCATCAGCTATATTGGATTTTTCTTTCATGGGAACATGTCATGTCAAAATATACTAAATTTATACAAAAATTCATACTTCATACGGACCCCCTGGTCAAGGACCACTAGGGGTCCATGGACCCCTGGTTGAGAAACACTGTTCTAGTACACCCCCAAAACAAAATCAAGACTTTGTAAAAGAGCATAATAGGACCCCTTTAAAGAAACAATCATGACTTTAAAGCATACATTGTAATAGCTTCAAAACATTTAATTGTGTTTAATTGAAATTTTTAAAAGTGCTGAAATGAAATATATATATGGATGCATTTAATTAATCAAATAAAGGAAATGCAAGGATGCATTTAATTAAATAAAAGACATTTATAATGGTAAAAGGTTTCCCCCCCAAATAAATCCTGTTCTTTTGAATGTTCTATTCACTAAAAAAAGTTCTTGCTTTTCACAAAAATATTAAGCAGCACAACTGTTTTCAGCACTGATAATATAATAAATGCTTCTTAAGCACCAAATCAGCATATTAGAATGATTTCTGAAGGATCATGTGGCACTGAAGACTGGAATATGATGCTGAAAATTCATCTTTGCTATTTCATAAAATAAAATATAATATTATTTCATAATATTACTGTTTTTAAGATATTTTTATTCAAATAAATGCAGCCTTGGTGGGCAGAATTGAAGAATCACATTCATGAGAGTTCATCAAATATTTCCATTCAAGAAGGGCCTCACTTAGGATACTTAATAAGTATGCTCATAAAAACAAGGCATTGTAGCGACACAGAAAAGAAACTGCATACAAATATGTTTTACAACAAGAGATCAGTCATATTGGTTTTGGCAGCGTGCTGAATCACTTGAACGTGCCCAACAGGAGGATGGATGGCTACAGCACACGTGTCAACAGGAAGAGCAAGGCAGTCTGGGTAAAAACTAGTGTTCTGGCAGGATAAGACGCTAATCATCTCTCTCTTTCTGTATCTGTCTTTCGCACGGAATCATAGCGTAATTCCTGCCGAGGTGGGATAATATTGAAGGATTCAGATGAATGGTTAGAAGGGGGCTGATTAAGCCATTTCATCAGCCTATTGTGATTCTGCGCCGACAGCTCCAAGAGCTTATTCCTGTGAAGCCTTGTTATTAAGTTTCTCCAGATAAGTCTAAGTGTCTGTGACTGGCATTTTGCATTATGTGCTGGGTTCACTGTGCTGATGAGTTACTGTAACACGGTTTGGGTCACTGTGTCATTTCAGTTACTCGGGTGTCTGTCAGCCTAAAATGACTTTTATATTTTTAATACCCTCCTCTGATGAAACATTTAAAAGGAAACTGGTTACTTACAGGTCGTGGGATTGCTGGTGGATCCGATATAGTTGGCACAGTCACATCTTTTAATAGCAGTTTCTACTGACTGGCTCACAAAACAATGCTGAAATATACCAAACAAACATATATATCAGTTTTGTAAGTTCAGCATATTAGAATGATTTCTGAAGGATCATGTGACACTGAAGACTGGAGTAATGGTGCTGAAAATTCAGCTTTGCCATCACAGGAATAAATGACATCTTAATTGTAATAATATTTCACAGTGTTACTGTCTATAATGTATTTTTGATCAAATTAATGCAGCCAGGATAAGCATAAACTGCTTCTTTCAAAAAAAATTAAAACATCTTACAGACCTCAAACTTGACAATGACCTTTATTATGATTGGCTAACCTTTTCAGATGTAAAATCAGTAGCAACACTCCCACAAATCTTCTGAATATCAAATAGGAGCGGATATGGAAACGTAGGTGGTTGTATGTAAATCTGCTCATGGGTGTGACACCAATATCCATTTTTGCTGCATAAATCTCCATAAACAGTCTCGTGGACTGGGAAAAAGCTTTGCTTTATGGATGTCAGAGCGTGTCTACATGGTACATCAAACTTTTTTTATTTCAAAAGATCCAGAAAAATCCTGTTTTCGAAGATATGTCCGCTCTATTGGGTGCAAACCACTTATATAAAAGAATATCTGAACCTGACATTAACACAGATGATGAAACAGATGAAGCAACAGAGATCACTGCTCGTGTCACTTCTTTCATGAGCAACGACACACAGACACAAACACACACACACACACACACACAGAGCCCTGCCAAAATGTGGAACAGCTTCAAATTGAGGATATGAGACTTGTTTGAGGACTAGCTGGCTTTGATAGGAAACATCCCACAGATGAAATCATAGGGAGAAAGATTGCAGCCTCTGCCAGCATATCTGTGCTTTAGAAGTGAAAATAGAGCAGCACTGATTGATTATTTTAAAGAAAAGGAGAGCTAAAGATGTAAATTAACTTTGAATGTGTTCATACACACTTACAGGGGAACGCAGACCTTTTTGGCATGCCTCTCTAGGCTCCGAAAAAATATGGGACAAATACAGAGCATGCTCAGTTTTTGACTTTAAATTTGATTTAAAAGTCGGTTATGTTTAATGCATTGCCTCAGTTTCTGTTAAGTCCCTGAAATGAATGCTGTCATTCAAATGATTTTCTAACATTCAGGTCAAACAAGAAACAGTTAATTTTTGCTCTTTGCTTTTGTCGTTGTCCAACTCCCATTTGGATCAGAAAGAAAAGAGAAAGACAAGACCAATGTACTTAACTGCATCTCACATAGGCAGAATGAAGCTTTAAATTCCCAAATCAATACAATGTCCAATGTGCTGAGAAGCAATAGATATATTTAACGATAGGAAAGCATTATGCTGAACACTAGAGCCATTTTAAACTGCATAAGCACACTGCCATTTGTCAGTTGTTAAATGCAAGTTGTGGGGAACCAGCTTACACAGAAGTAACAGAAGTGTCTCAGACACAGCAAGCGAAGTTTAGATTTTTTGCGAAATGCATTCAGAATTATATCCATGTTATATCTATAGTTTAACAGATCTTGTGATGCAAGATCATCCTGTTAGAGTTTATTTTGCAGAAATAACTGTAAATGATCCTGATTTCTACATGGCTACTCACCAAAAAACATGAAATGTATAACAAAAAATATGAAAGATTGATAATGTAACCTGTATATCAGCCATAAAAAATAAAAAATAGGGGAAAAAAATAGTCCAGTACAATCTACAACACAATCTGGCTAGCAACAAGATGAATGTGGCAATAATATTACAGTAATACTAATAATGATACAGTCACGGTAAAGATTATGAAATATAAAAATGCTGGAAGATGTGATTGGCCAATTAGAATCCAGTATTCCATAAAGTCATTTAATAACAATTGAAAAATAAATAATAAAAGCATTTTTTAGAGTGTATGATTACAGTCACTGTAAAGACTATAAAAATGCTGGATGATGTCATTTAATTAGAATCCAGTATTCCAGAAAACCATTTAATAATTAATAAATAATGATCACAATGATGATAATTGTATGTATATGAAAGCAATGTGAAACAGAGTCTGTAAATGATCCCACTTTTTACATGGCTACAAAACATTAAATATATAACAAAAAATATCTTTCCTGTATATTATAAAAAATATGAAAACACAGCTTGATTGACAGATTAGAATCCAGTATTGCAGAGAGCAGTTTGTTAATAATAAAGAATGATCACTATGATGCTAAATGCAATATGTATATGAAAGCAAATGTAAAAAGATTTTCATAATTATATAAATAAATAAGAGGCTCCAAATGATCCCTTAGAGACAATTGATTAGATTCTAATGAACATGTCCTTCTTTAATGTGACCGTGTAACAGTGCTAATTGATTACAGCACTCAGGTGGGTTTTTGGTGCAAATGTGTGAATTGCTTTGACTTCCCCTTATCCAGGGTTCACGAGGGAGAAACTCTATCTAACATACTGGCCTACAGACATCTGTCAGAGGATACGAGCTGGCTGGAAGCCAAATATAATGAAAGTGAAAGTGACATGACATGTGGCCAAGTGTGGTGACCCATACTCGGAATTAGTGCTCTGCATTTATCCATCCAAAGTGCACACACACAGCAATGAACACACACAAACCGTGAACACACACCCGGAGCAGTGGGCAGCCATTTATGCTGCGGCGCCCGGGGAGCAGTTGGGGGTTCAGTGCCTTGCTCAATGTTGATTAGAGTGGGTTTTTGTTCAATGTGAGCCAAAATCATCACAATTAAAAGAACAAAAGACTTAAACTACTTCAGTCTGTGTGCATTGAATTTATTTAATACACGAGTTTCACAATTTGAGTTGAATTACTGAAATAAATGAACTTTTCCACGACATTCTTATTTATTGAGATGCACCTGTATTTGTAGCAATAGCCAACAATATATTGCATGGGTCAAAATTACAGATTTTACTTTTATGCCAAAAATCATTAGGATATTAAGTAAAGATCATGTTCCATGAATATATTTTGTAAATTTCCAACCATAAATATATCAAAACGTAATTTTTGATTAGTAATATGCATTGATAAGGACTTCATTTGGACAACTTTAAAGGTGATTTTCTCAATATTTCGATTTTTTTTTTTTGTTCAATGTGAGCCAAAATCATCACAATTAAAAGAACAAAAGACTTAAACTACTTCAGTCTGTGTGCATTGAATTTATTTAATACACGAGTTTCACAATTTGAGTTGAATTACTGAAATAAATGAACTTTTCCACGACATTCTTATTTATTGAGATGCACCTGTATTTGTAGCAATAGCCAACAATATATTGCATGGGTCAAAATTACAGATTTTACTTTTATGCCAAAAATCATTAGGATATTAAGTAAAGATCATGTTCCATGAATATATTTTGTAAATTTCCAACCATAAATATATCAAAACGTAATTTTTGATTAGTAATATGCATTGATAAGGACTTCATTTGGACAACTTTAAAGGTGATTTTCTCAATATTTCGATTTTTTTTTTGCACCCTCGAATTCCAGATTTTCAAATAGTTGTATCTCGACCAAATATTGTCCTATCCTAACAAACCATACATCAATGGAAAGCTGACTGGGTCAGGGGTATGACTGGGTTTGTGGTCCAGGGTCACATATAATGCTACATATTTTTAATGTTGCAAAAGATTTCTATATGATATACATGCTGTTATTTTAACTTTTTATTCATCAAAGAATTCTAAAATTGTATTACGGTTTTCACAAAAAAATATTAAGCAGCACTAGAATGATTTCTGAAGGATCATGAAGGATTTTCCATCACGGAAATAAATTCAATTACAGTTATTTTAATTTGCAATAATTACAAATTGTAATAATTTGCTGCACTTTTAAATAAACAATACATTTACATTTATGATTTTGTCAGATGCTTTAATCTAAGCGACTTTCCTCGCATATACATTTTTAACAGTATATATATATATATATATATATATATATATATAATAAACAAAGATAAACCATTTACCTAGTCTTGTGTGACTTGCACCATAAATTCTGGACCATATTGCAGCCAAAGGATCAAGGTCTTCATGGGCCAGTGAGCAGATAGCTGCAGCTACCACAAACTTCTTAGATGAATAGTTGATAAGTACAAAATGACCAAGAGATACAAAACAGATCTAGCCCTCAAAAATAATAATATACTACAGAGATCTGGTTAGTATAAATATTAAGTGCTGCAGTATTAAGAATGTAAAACACCCTGCCAAACAACCTCTTGTGTATGCGCTCACTCAGCATGTTTCTCACCGGGAAGCCGCACAGAGCTGACAGGACCTGCAAGGTACATCTGAGGCGATCAGTGTTTCTCTAGTGAAACAAATGCCGGGACAGCTGTTCCAGCTGGCTGAGTAAAGCTGACCTCAGACAGAACACTCCGGAGGTGGATCTTTGGAAAGGTATCAGAGATTCAAGGTGTTTGAAGCTGCAGCCAGCAGCAGCAACACATTTGTGATCCGGCCTTATCACTTGCCTGTAGACTATTGTGTGATGTGGTAAAGTGGCTATGAACTGACTCAGAGAATAAGCCGACAGCACATAAACAAAGCAAGGTGAGTTAGTCAATGTGACATTTGAATGTAAATTCCAACGACAATGAAGTGGCGCTTTAAAAAAGACCATAACTGCAGTTGTCCTTGGATAACCTTTTCTAACACACATTCCTTAAAGGGACAGTTCACCCAAAACATGATTTACCCACCCTCATGTTGTTCCTGTATGATTTTCTTTCTTCTGGGGGACACAAAATAAGATACTTTGAAGACAATGAAACAATGAAAGTGGGGTCCAAAACATCAAATTTTTAAGGGCCATGATGGACCATTCAATCCGAGACTGTAATCTCACATTAATATGTGCATGCACGCTAACAATAATACGGCTGAACGGTCAAATGCTCATTTTGGCAAATAAACAGTAAAAACCATAAACAGACGAGATGAAAAAAATCAAATATGTGTCAGAATATTGGATCCGCACATTAGGTCTTGCAGTGTAAATGCGGCCAAGGAGCTGTGTGGATAGGGAGAGCTTTATTCAGACATTGAAGAAGGCTACAAGGCTAACCGTGTAGAGAATTTCAGGTAAACTTTTGTTAATGAATTCCTCCTACACAAAGGGCTGATCGGATTGTGCAAGGAGAGACAGGTTAGGATGTCAGAATATAACTGTTTCTCCATGCGGTGGATGTGGGCTTTAAAGTCAGAGTGTTAAAACTGTAGACTATTGTGTGATGTGGTAAAGTGGCTATGAACTGACTCAGAGAATAAGCCGACAGCACATAAACAAAGCAAGGTGAGTTAGTCAATGTGACATTTGAATGTAAATTCCAACGACAATGAAGTGGCGCTTTAAAAAAGACCATAACTGCAGTTGTCCTTGGATAACCTTTTCTAACACACATTCCTTAAAGGGACAGTTCACCCAAAACATGATTTACCCACCCTCATGTTGTTCCTGTATGATTTTCTTTCTTCTGGGGGACACAAAATAAGATACTTTGAAGACAATGAAACAATGAAAGTGGGGTCCAAAACATCACATTTTTAAGGGCCATGATGGATCATTCAATCCCTGAGACTGTAATCTCACATTAATAAGTGCATGCACGCTAATAATAATACGGCTGAACGGTCAAATGCTCATTTTGGCAAATACACAGTAAAAACCATAAACAGACGAGATGAAAAAAATCAAATATGTGTCAGAATATTGGATCCGCACATTAGGTCTTGCAGTGTAAATGCGGCCAAGGAGCTGTGTGGATAGGGAGAGCTTTATTCAGACATTGAAGAAGGCTACAAGGCTAACCGTGTAGAGAATTTCAGGTAAACTTTTGTTAATGAATTCCTCCTACACAAAGGGCTGATCGGATTGTGCAAGGAGAGACAGGTTAGGATGTCAGAATATAACTGTTTCTCCATGCGGTGGATGTGGGCTTTAAAGTCAGAGTGTTAAAAGCGCTGATCGAATCTATACAGAATACAAACTAATGAAATGCATGATAAGCAGCATTCTAAATGGAAAACAACTTGGTACTTTGACAGTATACATATACACATATATACATACATAAATGCATCATTTCATTCATATATTGATGTTTTTCTTTTCTTAGTTTAGATAATTGACATTTGAAAAGTTTTTTGCATTTAAAATAAGATATTCATTGCTTAGTATTAAAAGCATAGGTCTCAAATGTTAAAACAAAAATCATCTATACATAAAATATATTAAAAAAAGAAATATATACAGTATTTAATCTATTGTTCAAACGTATGGTATTTAAAGATATATGTATTTTTTTTAAAGAAGTCTCTTCTGTTCACAAAGGCTATATTTATTTGATCAAAAAAACAGTAATATTGTGAAATATTATTACAATTATTACAATTTTTAAATGAAAAGTTTTAATTTATTCCTGAAAGCCATAATTCTAATATGCTGATTTGGTGCTCAAGAAACATTTTTTTATCATCAATGTAAAAAGTCTTTATTGTCACTTTTGGCTAGATCTTTGAAAAAAAATCTTGACTACCCATATGCATTTTCTTTGCCTTTCATTTACCTTTAGGAAAAAAAACATCAACAAGAATAAAAGTAGGGATGCACCGATATGAAAATTTTGGCCGATACCGATAACCGATTATTCTTTATTTTTGAAAGCCGATAACCGATATGTTGGCCGATAAATCTATATCCAAATTGTTATATACTTTTTGAGAGCCTGATTACAAAAAAGGTCTCATCATTAAAAGCCACATCCCAAACACTTCAACATAAGCAGCCTAGTTTGAACGGTGTACGTTTAAAACAGCGCGCATCTGAAGTGTCTCTGAAGGAAATAATGCATTATTTATCGGCTTTAAGATATCGGCCAAATTTTCTTATCAGGCCGATACCGATAACAGAGAAAATGAGCCGATATGGGCCGATACCGATATGGTGGCCGATATATCGTGCATCCCTAAATAAAAGTCTTGTTGTCTAGTTAGAGCAGCAGGACAGACTGTCCTGTTGAGCACAGAAGAAACTGCCAAATAATTCCCAGTGAGCAGAATAGAACAGTAATATTTTTTAGGTTAGCATGTGTCTGATGCAGTGAGAGAACCTATCAAACTTCCTCGTAGTAATCCAGGGACCGAGCATTAATTACGACTCCATCTAAATCAATGAAATAACAACTTAGTTCTATTGGAGTGTGTTTAAAAGAAAACCAATGCATGTGCACTCTCTGCGATTTGGGTCAGAGGCTGGCAACATGCCTGGCTGTAATGCCATTGTGGCTCTCAGGAGCAGCTGTTCAATGGTGAGTAATTTGACAGCAGGTTGGATTTTGTTTTGTGGAGATAACAACAGGCTGTGAAGATGATCACGGTGCACTGACTGAAACCGCCGCTACATGCTGGCAGTCCTGTGGGTTTCTACTTGAGGTGCAGAGCAGAATAGACTGCTCAGAAATGCTACAAGACCACTAATAGTAGAATACAAGGGAGGCAGATTTCACTTCTGCGCTCAACCATGTATTAGATGCTGGAACATCTTGTTTAATTAATGCAGAGCTTAGTAAAGGCCTGAAATGTGGCTGTGGCAAGCAACAAGGTTATTTTTGCTCCTTCTTACGGGTAGGGATGTAAACAAATCAACCAAGTTGGCATGTAACTTGTCCTGTAATATTTGTACTACAGCCATAAATGTTAGTTTAAATTATGCGGTATGATGAGGTGTGCTATTACATTTCTATCTAACTTGGCAGATGATAAAAGCAGACAAAAAAGCCCAAAACTTGCATTATAGGAGGAACCAGGTCATATCTAGAGACCAGAATATCATAGCAACTCTTTGAATTGAAGCAAAACACACTAGCAAGCACCAAGCGATGCCCTAGCAAAAAGAAAACCACAGTAACCAAATAGCAACACCTTTCTATCCACCAGAAAAACAACCTAGAATTGTGACTGAGTCTTGAAAGAGTAAAAATGTATTTGTAGAATAATGTAACTGAAAACACCCTTTTTAAGCATAACAGCTCATCATATTATTCTTATAATCCTGTAAATTGCCATCTAAAAAGAGTCAGGGTGTTTAATGAATTACTTGTTTTTATAAAGCTTAATGTGTTCAATAAATGTTAAAGGATGTTAAAAGATATAGATACAGTCAAACCAAATATTATTCAGAAACTAGATATAATTTTTGATATATTTTTTACTAGAGGGTGCAGAACACTATAGTTCGTTTATGTAAGTGAGGATAGCAAAATAATGTAAACTGTGGCATATTACACCCAAAGATTCTTCAGAGTGGACTAACAGTAAAATTGATAAAAATGTGGGACCAAAAATTATTCAGACACTTTGACCTGACCATGTTTTGCTTAAGTGTTTTTTCTTTAATTGCTAATGCGAACTTTTTACACCACAGACTGAACTAAATTAAGCATTGCTTGGTAATTGGTTGACCTAAATTGGTATTATCTAATTGTGTACTTAAATTTAACAGCTGACAGCTATTCAACCTGATTCGTTCTTGTTCTTGAATTTGTTCTGACACAGCTGAGCTATTTTGATATTTTATTTCCATTTTCTAAACTATAGCGAATAAACTGTGATAATGTGACAAATGTTGAAGGTGAAGAAATTTTGGTTTGACTGTATATGATTTGATAAGATGGACTCTTTTTTTAAATAATGACTCGTAATAAAAAACGTATAGCACGCTTTATAGTCGAATTAAAAGCTTTAAACATAAATTCACACATATTATGTGCTTTTGTATACATTATCAACTCTATTATCTGTGCTTAAATGTATTCTCCGCGCTGAAGCCCCACAAGGCTATAATAAAGCCCCATTGTCACGTTTAACAACACTGATTTAAACATCTTTACACTTCCTCACATCCTGGCCTCTAATACATGTCCCGATACACGGAACTCTCCTGAACAAGTGATCAATACCTGAAAGGAAAGAGAGATTGATTTCTCCCCTGCTCTCATCCATCAGTGTCTCCAAAATGAATACATCCATCTGTAAGCATATTGCTTATCGACCCCGAGTAAACCAAGATACAAAGCAAATGCGCAATTATCAAGATGCATTGCGAAGTCGCACGAGGCTTTTTGTCATTTGAATTTGGGTTACCTGATTTGCTCCGAATATGATTAAAGTCCCTATGTCCAGCTGATTTAAAAAGAGCCTGGTCTGTAATAAAATAAGAATAAATGGATAAAAAGTTTAAAAAACAGTCTTTTATAACATTATAAAAGCCTTTGCTGTCACTTTTGATCAATTTAATGAGCCATTGCTGAATAAAAGTACAAATTTCTTTAAAAAAAAAAAAAATCTTACTGACCCCAACATTTTGAATGGTAGCATTGTAAAATTGAATTTACCACTAAACTAATCCAACAAACAGATAACAGCTTCTCAATTCACAGGCATGCTGTTATTTGCAATTTTATTCCATCATACTTGAGCAACAAATCTGCTAGTCTTTATCTATCTAGAAATCATAGGCTTATTTGGAGCTTTTTGTCTATTGATCATTTATTCATTTAGCAGACAGTTTTATCCAAAGTGACATTCAAATGAGAAATGCTAAAACAATCCGTTTAAAATCTTAGGAAAAGTAATGGCTGCAAATGCAAGAGCTATAATCTAGCCTCTGCTTAATTAAATGTTCGGTTTCATTTATGCATTATATCTACAGTCTCTTTAGGATGTATGACTAATGTTATGCAGGAGCACATCTTGCAATTGCACTCGGCTCTATTTTAAGTTCTTAGAGCTGTAAATTATGCAGAGACTGGATTGTAGCGGATGTGTTGATATCCTCCTCTCACATCTCTGACACACAGTGTAGTCAGGGCTAGCATAACAGCGGGATGCTAAATGTGAGAAGCTTAGTCACAAAATGAACTTCCCACTCTGGCCTTACTCAAGTTGGGCAACTTCATTGTGCTTTCATCTGATTTTTTTTTTCTATTCACATCTCACTTTTCAGATTTTGAAATTTTGAGTTTGTGGCACAAGATATGTTGCTCTGACATTTTTGTAGCCATGCAAAATTTATGGAATATTTTGTCTCACAATTCTGAGTTTGCATCTCACAATTCTTACTTTCTCCCTCAAAATTGCAATTTACAGTATATCTTGCACCATGATTCGCACCAGCTTGCAGTTCTGACTTTACATATATTCTGAGCTTATGTCTTGCAATTCAGCATTTATATTTAGCAATTCTGAGGAAAAAGTCAGAATTTGTTTATTCCTTGACAGAAAAGGGGTCTCCATATTGTATTACTTTCTATGCTGTAGCTCAGGAGAAAGACTACAACAACACTTCTGGGTATCGTGGTGGCAGATTGCCTGTTAGATTCGAGCCTGTTGGAATTGGGAATGTGATAAAAAAAAAAGGAAAAGGAAATTAAAACCTTTTAAATGCATCTCGCATTATTGCTTGTTCCATCTGCAAATCATCTGTCTTGAAGTGCATTTTATCAGGAGTGTATTCATGGAGCTCAAAATGAAAATTTCAGAGAACAAAATACAGCACATGAAACCTAAGTAGAAATATACATGCTGAGAATATGCATTGTGCCTGAAGTATGCTTATGGATTACTCGAGTCTTACAGATGCCAGTAAAACACCTTCATAAAAGCCTCGCACCATCCTACAGCTATCAGATCATGCAAACCCATTTACCATGCCGCTTGATCCCGCAAGGAATACAAGGCTAAAAGTGTCTTTTTTTACACATTTGAATGCCTCAGTAGAAGTGCATGAAATTACACTTCAAATTGGCATGCGTTTTCCCTCCCTACAGAGAAGGATGCATTCCCATGTCTTGGTACATTAATCAACTGGAAATTGAGACAACGGGTGAACACACTACGGCTGTCAGAGAGCCGAATGTACAACTTCCACCGCCTCAAACAAACCAGAGGGTCTCCGGTATCACTCAGTTCATTAACATTTTATACAGAGAATACAACATAACAGCCCTGTGGAGTGAGTCTGTCTTTTTTTACATCGGCTGCAAGCAGAAAGGAAGGGTAAACACACTCTTTTGAACCTGTAACACAGACGGTTCTGCTTCCTATAGCGCGGTTCCAGAGCCAACACAAAACCGCAACAAACGGCCTCAAATCTAGGTTGTTTCCCAACCTAGAAAGTTCCTGTAACAGGACTGCCAGCATCCTTCAAACAAATCTCTCTTCGAAACAAATATGAAGAAAGAGCTGTTAATTAGATAACACATTTACTCAGTGTGTTAAAGGGATAGTTCACCCAAAACTGAACAAATCTGTCATTATTTAGGCTACTTACCCTCATGTTGTTCCAAAACTGAAAGAACATTTCTTTCTTCTGTGAAACATAAACTTATATTTCACCAACATTCTTTAAAGCAACTTCTTTTTTTTAACCTGTGCAGATTCTGGAAATGAAATGTGGTTACATAATCTTACATTTAAATCAGCAGCGCCTCAGCGTAACGCATTGACATGCGCTAGAAAATCCGGTCCCTGGGGATGTTTAGTATATTCTTGTTTGATTTATCCTACAATATTCAGACATTTATATATCAAGGGAGAGAAATAACTTACAGAATTTCTTAGAAGCTAAATAGGCCTGAAAAATACATAGTTTGAAGTAAAAATTACAAATTTAAGTGGCCTGTTTGCCTGGGAATTACTTCTGTTAAACACGCAAGCCTCTAATTCGCATTTTTTTATTCATATTTCACAGTATTTTCTAAATTAAATACTACTACACTTTTATATATGGAATACATTTCACTGCATTTAACTCAACAAAAGGCAACAGTAATGAGTCTCGTAATGTCTCAAATTATGTCATTTTAGAGTTCTCTCTGAATTGTGCTTAAGATATGCCACAGAGAGCCACAAAAACAGATTAATTAGCTACATGAACAAGGTCATTGGCTGATGTCTGAATCCTTTTATATCGTGCTGGCACTGTCTATCATTATGAGTAGTGTTTTATTTTACTGCTGAAACATACTTTAATAGTCAGATCATGATATCAATATTTTTTTTAATCAAATAAATGCAGCCTTGGTGAACAACTTCTATCAAAAACATTTTTAAAAAATCTTACTGACCATACTTTATTTATTTTTTAAATGTTAGTCTATCTATCGATCTCTTTTAACCTGTAAAAGACTATGTCAAGTAAATAAACTGTGCCCTCATTCTTTATTTTAACACATTTTATTTTAGCTAAATCTAGCCTGAGACAGAATGATAATCAACTGTCTATCATTATGAGTAGTGTTTTATTTTACTGCTGAAACATACTTTAATAGTCAGATCATGATATCAATATTTTTTTAATCAAATAAATGCAGCCTTGGTGAACAACTTCTATCAAAAACATTTAAAAAAAATCTTACTGACCATACTTTATTTATTTTTTAAATGTTAGTCTATCTATCGATCTCTTTTAACCTGTAAAAGACTATGTCAAGTAAATAAACTGTGCCCTCATTCTTTATTTTAACACATTTTATTTTAGCTAAATCTAGCCTGAGACAGAATGATAATCAGCTCAGTGAATATGCATTTTTTTAAACGGTGAATGTTCTAGATAATGAGAATACAGATATATTTTAGATCTGCCCACTGATCTGAGACGTGGCATGGATGTGGGGCTTGAGACCAGCTACTCAGATGCTTAAAGAGAGAGTTCATAATATTCATAAGATCTAAGGAGTATCCTCTCTTAATCTATCCAGATCAACCTTTGCCATGTAGCGCTGTCTGTGTCACTCAGATGTCAGATTTAAGCAATGGATAGTGCGATGCATCTTAAGAAGACATCCTAAACAGAATTGTTCCATCTTAAACTGTGACCAGAGCAGCTATATATAGCAATATATCACTCAGATGGTATGACAGTTCACACAATAATACACTCTACAGTGTAAATATCTGTCACTGTAAATATAATATAATAAATAATATAATATAGAGTTTGTGGAACATTTACAGTATATTAGTACATTTATAGTTACTGTTACTCTTTACACTTTAATTCAAAAGTTTGAGGTCAGATTTTAGCAAAGTTTTTCAAAAGATGTCTTATGCTCACCAAAGCTGAATCTATTTGATCAAAAATACAGTAAAAATAAACGGTAAAATAAGATTACCATTTAAAATAACTCTGTTACTATGTTATTCCTGTGTGTTTTCAGCAAGCATTACTGCAGTCTTCAGTGTCACATGATCCTTCAGAAACCATTCTAATATTCTCAAGAAACATTTCTTATTATTATCAACGTTGAAAACTGTTCTGCTTAATCTGAACTTGAAAGAAAAGCGTTTACTTGTAAAGCAAATATTTTGTAACAATATAAAATGTCTGTCACATTTGATTAAATGTGTCCCTGCTGAATGAAAGTATTAATCTCTTTCTCAAATAAATTAATTAATTCTTACTGACCAAAAACTTTTGAATAGTAGTGCATATTTATATTTAGTGTATTTTTCATAAACAAATAAATGTCCCATACAGAACCCTATGGCATAACATAACCAAAAATCCATTTTCTATTCCAATAATAATATTTACATGTGTAAAACTGTGAACATGATTGAAGATCAGTCCTTTTGGAGAGACAATATAAAACAACACTGATTAAAAAGCGGCTCGATTTCCAACCAGCCGAACATGGGAGTCATGCTCGATTACTATTAAATCAATAGATCTGAGCCGCTGGTGGCCTGTCTTTGCTGTAAGGTAATTATATTTTAATTCAAGTCACATTTTACACACCAGCTTGATCCTATTAAAGAATGAGATGGGAATGGCCTTTGCTCGCTAAACTACTAATCTACTTCTACGCCTGCCACCTGATGTTTCACGTAAAGACTGACTTGTAATAAACCTCTGGGCCTTCGACACTACAAAACGACGAGAGTAATACCAAACAGTATTTCTATTACTTTACACACATGACAAGCTTCATAATAATAACACTATAATGAGAGTACTGTACATTAAAATAATCATGTTAATCTGTTAATCATGTAATTTGTGTCTTTTGCATTCATTGGTGGAAAATGAGCTGATTGGGTTTATGGGTTTTTAAAATATTGCAATAAATTCAGATGTTTCATTGCTGTGACATCCTAAACAGTTCTCCAGTCTCTCTATTTCTTTTCAAAGTGTCTCATTTCTCAATGACCCTTTTTCTCATACTGTCCTTGGGGAAGGAAAGACTTGAAAATGCATTTCACACATCAGACTAAATTAATGCAAGACCTTCGTCTACTTTGACCCAGTTACCGTGACACTTCTTTAACCTGGCCTGCCTCACGGTTATCTGCAGATGTTTAATATTCGATGTCTGTGTGGTCAGAAGGACCAAGGTGAACCTCAGAACTGCTGAGGCTGACAAGTGTTATAAAAGAAGCGGTTAATGTTTCATCCCTGCGTTTTTGCATGATAATTTTCTGCATGGTCTGCATGGAAATTTACATGTGTAAAACTGTGAACATGATTGAAGATCAGTCCTTTTGGAGAGACAATATAAAACAACACTGATTAAAAAGCGGCTCGATTTCCCACCAGCCGAACATGGGAGCCATGCTCGATTACTATTAAATCAATAGATCTGAGCCGCTGGTGGCCTGTCTTTGCTGTAAGGTAATTATATTTTAATTCAAGTCACATTTTACACACCAGCTTGATCCTATTAAAGAATGAGATGGGAATGGCCTTTGCTCGCTAAACTACTAATCTACTTCTACGCCTGCCACCTGATGTTTCACGTAA
This sequence comes from Sinocyclocheilus grahami, assembly GCF_001515645.1. Lineage (NCBI taxonomy): Eukaryota > Metazoa > Chordata > Actinopteri > Cypriniformes > Cyprinidae > Sinocyclocheilus > Sinocyclocheilus grahami. The sequence continues at coordinate 181,859 of NW_015505652.1, forward strand.
AGACTGACTTGTAATAAACCTCTGGGCCTTCGACACTACAAAACGACGAGAGTAATACCAAACAGTATTTCTATTACTTTACACACATGACAAGCTTCATAATAATAACACTATAATGAGAGTACATGTCATGTAATTTGTGTCTTTTGCATTCATTGGTGGAAAATGAGCTGATTGGGTTTATGGGTTTTTAAAATATTGCAATAAATTCAGATGTTTCATTGCTGTGACATCCTAAACAGTTCTCCAGTCTCTCTATTTCTTTTCAAAGTGTCTCATTTCTCAATGACCCTTTTTCTCATACTGTCCTTGGGGAAGGAAAGACTTGAAAATGCATTTCACACATCAGACTAAATTAATGCAAGACCTTCGTCTACTTTGACCCAGTTACCGTGACACTTCTTTAACCTGGCCTGCCTCACGGTTATCTGCAGATGTTTAATATTCGATGTCTGTGTGGTCAGAAGGACCAAGGTGAACCTCAGAACTGCTGAGGCTGACAAGTGTTATAAAAGAAGCGGTTAATGTTTCATCCCTGCGTTTTTGCATGATAATTTTCTGCATGGAAATTTTAAAGCAGAACTAAAAATAATGAATCCTTTCTGAGACGTCTCCTTTTTCAATGCAAACCCCAGCTCATTTCAACAAAATGTTGCAGTTCACTGTCTCCTAATTATAGTCTTTCTCTCAGTATTACCTCCAATTACAGCACGACACCTCCTCTTCTAATGTCCCTTGCTGTGTCAACCTGATCAACACGCTTTCTACGCCAAATTACACCCACCATCCAACCAATTTATATTTAGTAAATGAAGACATTTCAGCATATTTATTTGTTTATTTACTTATCGGTTTGACAGCCTCCCCAAATAATGATTTTACAGAAATGTCCTCTAAAACTGGTATTTATGCAGCAAAGGCACAGCAATATGAGCTAATGGGCCGTGTCGGTGGTATATAGGGTCATGCTGCCAGACAGATGGCTGGAGAGCGTTGATCAGCCAGCCGCCTTATCAAAAATAACAAAAAAGTTTGGATTTGTGGGACCATGACTTCATTGTTTATGGCACATTTTGATGCTCACATTAACAATATCACAAATATTGAACATAAGGTAATCTGCAAGTTGGATTCATCTATGCAGTCATATACAGTTAGAAAAAATTGTGAATACCCATTATTATAAGCGTTGATATAAATGTACAATTATTTTTTATTTATCTATTTGTTGTCTATATTCTTGTATATATAGTATAAGTTGTTTTAAGCAGTGTGTAGCACAAGTGATCTGTGAAATGGTTGACTTGTCAGACTTCCAACAAGGCCAAATCTTGGGATCCTATTTAGCAGGAGCGTCTGTAACCTTAACAGCCCAATTTGTTGGTGACTTAAAGGGTTAGTTCACCCAAGAAATTAAAATCCTGTCATTAATTACTCACTCTCATGTCTTTCTAAACCCGTAAGACCTCCGTTCATCTTCGGGAACACAAATTAAGATATTTTTTATTAATTTTGAGAGCTCTCTGACCCTCCCATAGACAGCAATGTAATTACCACGATCAAGGTCGAGAAACGTAGCATGGAGATTGGTAAAATAATCCATGTGACATCAGGGCTTCAACCGTAATTTTACAAAGCTACGAGAATACTTTTTATACGCAAAGAAAACAAAAATAACGACTTTATACAACAATTCGTCTCCTCCGCGTCACCCTAGCGCCATTTTGGAGAATATCCACTGAACGCAAACATCATGTGCTGTTCTGTGTCAACCGAAACCACACGGATACATTGTTTTAATTCAAATCAAAGCGTAAATAAACATAGAAAACGTATCCACGTGACGCAGCTGACACAGAACAGCATACGCTGTTTACATTCAGTGGATACTCTCCAAAATGGCACCAGGCTGACACGGAGGAGACGAATTGTTGAATAAAGTCATTATTTTTGTTTTCTTTGAGTACAAAAAGTATTCTCGTAGCTTCGTAAAATTAAAGTTGAACCCCTGAGGTCACATGGATTATTTTACCGATCTCCTTGCTACGTTTCTGGAGCTTGATCATGTTATTTACATTGCTGTCTATGGTAGGGTCAGAGAGCTGTCAGAATTAATAAAAAATATCTTAATTTGTGTTCCGAAGATTAAAAAAAGGTCTTACGGGTTTGGAACGACATGAGGGTGAGTAATTAATGACAGAATTTTCATTTTTGGGTGAACTAACCCTTTAAGAACAAGTCTTTATGGTTATGATCGCATCCACAAAGTACGGCAAGACATCGGTGAAGACGAATAATGGGCGAAAACTGAAAGTGTATGAAAGGGACGATCAAACACTAAGAAGGACTGTGTGCAAACAACACAATATTACCACAGCAAAGTGACAGCAAACCTCAATATTTATCCTTAATGACTCTGTTTCCATGAAAACCAACCATAGAGATCTTCACAAAGCCAACATCCATGAAAGAGCTGCAGCTGCTAAAGCTTTTATCACAGACACCAATGCTAAAACTAGAAGCATATTATGTCATGATCATAAAACCTGGACAGTTGGAGCACCAAAATGAACTTGAACTTGCTTGAATATTATCAAACCACTTTGTACGGTTTTGGAGAGAAGGGTGAGATGTAGATTCCTTCCTCCAACTGGCAGATGTTTTTATGGACTTTAATAAATATTGCCATTTCTCAGGTGTTCGCATTATTTTGTCCAGCCCCTGTAGCTACAGTACTTAGCATTCTGGTTCACATCAAAATGTAAGAAAAGCACACTTAGCGCTGATTTCATAAGCCTGAGTTTTGAAGTCCTGCTCCAGAGATGTTCTATATCCCTAAAATAATATAGTGAGAGGTTTAGAATCAAACAGCCAATCATAAACTGCCTCAGTACTTACTTCATTAACGCACTTTGTACAACTGTAACAACTTTCTAGCACTTAGTCTTAATTCATTAATAACTGGAGTCATAAAAACATGAGTATTTTTGCTGTATGTTTCAGGACACTTCTGGACTCACTAGAGCGAATCTACATGGTGACATTTCCACAGATCATTTAAAATTATTAAGCAGGTCACATGACGTCTTAAAAGGAACACTCTACTATTTTTGAAAATAGGCTCATTTTCCTACTCCCCTAGAGTTAAACAGTTGAGTTTGACCATTTTCGAATCCATTCAGCCGATCTCCGGGTCTGGCGGTAGCACTTTTAGCTGTAGCTTAGCATAGATCATTGAATCTGATTAGACCGTTAGCATCTCGCTCAAAAATGACCAAAGAGTTTCTATATTTTTCCTATTTAAAACTTGAATCTTCTGTAGTTACATCGTGTACTAAGACCGACGGAAAATGAAGAGTTGTGATTTTCTAGGCCGATATGGCTAGAAACTATACTCTCATTCCGGTGTAATAATCAAGTAACTTTGCTGCCGTACCATGGGTGCAGCAGGCGCAATGATATTACGCAGCGCCTGAAAATACGCTAAATTCCGTCAACATAACCAACCTGACGTGACCACCTGCTTGCACAGGGAGCGTGCTGGGGACTATTTTCAGGCGCTGCGTAATATCATTGCGCCTGCTGCACCCATGGTACGGCAGCAAAGTTCCTTGATTATTACGCCGGAATGAGAGTATAGTTCCTAGCCATATCGGCCTAGAAAATCGCAACTTTTCATTTTCTGTCGGTCTTAGTACACGATGTAACTACAGAAGAGTCAAGTTTTAAATAGGAAAAATATCGAAACTCTTTGGTCATTTTTGAGCGAGATGCTAATGGTCTAATCAGATTCAATGATCTATGCTAAGCTACAGCTAAAAGGGCTACCACCAGACCCGGAGATCGGCTGAATGGATTCGAAAACGGTCAAACTCAACTGTTTAACTCTAGGGGAGTTGGAAAATGAGCCTATTTTCAAAAATAGTAGAGTGTTCCTTTAAATATGCAAATAAGTAGGGTTTACAAATTTACACTGTTAAATCTTGAAACTTCACTGCTCATGGTTAATGACTGACCCAAGAATATATTAAATGTGTGACAAGACACAAACCAGTCAAGATAACCCAGGATCCTAGTAAAGAATAAATTTAAGGTTAAGAATTTTACTTGTGAAAAGACCATGTGTATATTGAGTAGAGTAAAGCCACAATACAAGAGTGACCTCTAGTGGTTACAACATATGTTCACATAATACATAACACAATTAAATTTGTCCCTCTAATAGTTACGTTTTTTTCCTTGATATGATAAAATATTTAATTTGACATAAACTGAATAAATCACAAATTAGTTGCATAAATAAATAGATTCTTTATTTTTAACAGGAAAAGGCCAGTGACTAAAACCACGGTGTCGTCCAAAATTATGTCACAGTAACAGAGCACGAACCATCCACAGACAGAAGACAGACATGCACCAACAATCTGAGCATTTCAATGGGACATCGACAACAATCATTTAATATCTGGATCGAAAGTTCGGCTTTGTGTTTATCGTGGATTCTCGGGTAAGAAATATTCAAATTGCATCATAGTTTTATCGGTAAAATACACCGGTAAGTGAAACGCGGCCGAATAGCCAACGCGTTTCTAATGAATACTCTATCGATCTAGACTTTATAAAACGGCAATTGCTTGCTCAGCGTTATCATCAATATGCTCAAAACATTTGCAGCGACTAACAAATTTGCTTGTGCACGACTGTTGTAGTATTTTGTTACATCACGCTTTCCGTCATGCCTAGTCCGACGAGTTTGATTCTTTTCCGCGAATCGATTCTTTCGATCAGTTCATTTCAATGAACCGGACCAAAACATTTCAGTAGTTCTTTTACATCATGTAACAGTCTTTAACCTAGCGACTACACATTCCATACTTTAAAACGTTCCAATACATCCATATGCTGCTGTTTATTACGGATTTTTAGTTCAGTTTGTTGCAGCCATGATTCAGTTCTTAATTAAACGAGTCATTAAAACCGAAACATAATTTGCATTCATATAAAAAATCTATCTAAAAACGGTATTTTACTGCTATAATATAAATACTACAAAAATGTATTTTAAAATGATTAAAAAGGTACTTTAACCCACTATAAGTAGTCTCCCAAATGCATAAATGTAAATACTAACTCTCTTTCGAATATGTATATTAAAATGTCTTACAATCAAAAAATAAACATTCCAGTACGTTTATTTTCTGCTACTCACTTTTCGCGCCGTCACTCCAATCTCTATCGTGCAACTTGCACGCTTAACAAGCGTCGACTCAATAGAAAAGATCCGACTCACTGAACGATTCGTTCACGAATTGGAATCGGACAATGTCGAGTGACGTCATATTCAAACGCCATCTGTGTGTCTGTTTTGCTAGCATGCAACAGCTAACAGTAGACGCGTTTTCACAATAGTTTTTTGAGTTTCACTCAGCAAAGATGGTGCTAGAAAGGGTCGTTTTATGATAATAGGGCGCTACATGCGTCGACACACGAATGTTAACTATGTCAGACCAGGAGCGTCTCCAAAGTAAGTTCATATTTGAATTGTGAGATTTGCTTTTGCTGCTGACTGTATTGAAATACAAAACAACATGATAATATTATAATAATATTATTCTAAAACAATTATAGAGGATTTTAACAGACTAAATTAAGTTTCATTTTACGGTATTTACGGAAACATTCTGATGTAGTTAATCATGTATATTTATTTTTCATATTTAATAATGTAACTACTCATTTCCTTATTTCCATGCTTAGTTTCTATTTAAATCATGTTATTTTTTGGGGGGAAATAGTTGCATAAATACATTTATAAACACTAACAGATCGTTCCAATGATTGTACCATATTTCAGTTAACTACAGTTAGTGTTTTCTGAATCCTGGAAAATATTTCAAAGATTTTGCTCTGTGGTGTTATTTATCTTTCCTCTTGCAGTCACCCCATGTTTGGCCGTTACCTGAGCACAGTGGGCTTTCCGCCAGCTCAGACCGTTTACTACCACTGGAGACACTGGTATCAGCCTGGTCATTTATGGTCGACATATCCATCCCACCTGCAGCATCCCTCGTCCTCCTTCAGCACTGTCAGACACCCCTCCTGTAGGCCCCCAAGACCTCCAAATCCATACAACTGGAGCTCCTGGAGGCAAACTGGAATACTGCCACACGCTCAACCCAGACGAGGCCTTCAGCTTTCTGCAGGTCTGATGGACCACTGTAATAGCGAGCCACCACAGAAAAGAAAGAGGAGCACAGACGGGAGCCAAGCAGGGGATAAATCTCAGCGCTCACCCGAACGTTCGCCTCCAAAAGGCAGCAGGAGTCCAAAAGGAAGTCATGAATGGCTACGCAATGTAACCGGCGCTCCAGTTCCTCCTGGAAAATTTCCATCAGACCCAAACAAGTCTCCATCCACACCAGGTGAATGATTTAAACTTGAATTTTAATTTAAATTGATGTATTGTTATTGTTGCTAATGTAGTTGTCCATAAAAAGCCCAATCTTTTACCTCAACAGAGTTAAAGAGACATTGGGAGGATCTTTCTCACCTCTGTAATGCTGCACCGTCTATGAATGGAGGGAGACAAAAATGGCCATTTGACTTTTCTGTGATGTCCTACAATATCCTCTCACAAGATCTGCTCTGTGATAACACGTACCTTTACAGACACTGTCATCCTCCAATTCTGAATTGGTGCCATAGGTATCCAAACATCATCAAAGAGCTGGAACAGCACAGTGCTGATGTAAGTGAATGATCCATTTGTGAATGAATAGCAGAACAATGTTCATTTTATGTTTATGTTCTTTATCTGTTATGCTCAGTGGGCAGGAGTAGATGATTTCCTTAAATATCTGCAATAACTTTTTCTCTATAGATAATGTGCCTGCAGGAGGTGCAAGAGGACCACTATAAGCAACAAATCAAACCCTCACTAGAATCTTTAGGTACTTTACTTCCTTGATGTCTCGGTGTATATTTAGTTTTGTTGAGGACTTTAGATGTTGTATATTATTCTGAATATTTTCTTGGCATGTACACTACTGTATAAAAGTCTTTTTTTTTTATTGGATAAAAAAATTTTGTGTTTGTGTAATATTGTGAAATTTTATCAGTTTAAAATCATTTCTATTTTAATATACTTGAAAGTGTAATTGAACCCATTTCCTATTGATCGATGTTAAACTTTTGTGCTGCCTAATATATACCGTGATTAATTTTTTCAGGAATTTTTGATGAATAGAATATTCAAAAAACAACAGCAAGCATGTATTTAAAATATTTTTTTAACAATGTAAAAGCGTGTCACTTAACTGCCACTTAATCATTTCAATGCATTCCTGCTGAATAAAAGCAATGATTAATTAGAAAAAGAAATATTATGATGTTATTGAAATGGGAAAAAATTAATTACACTGCAAAATAAAGTGGACTTTTGAAACGTACTGTATTTATGAAACAATAAATAGTGATGAATAGAATACTTCATTTTTAATGCTGCAATCCTTGGCCCATAAAACAGGCTACCATTGTGAATACAAACAGAGAACGGGACTGAAGCCTGACGGATGTGCTGTGGTCTTCAAACGCGAGCGCTTCTCTTTGGTCTCCTGTCACCCTGTGGAGTATTTCCGGCATGGCATCCCTCTACTGGACCGTGATAACGTGGGCCTGATTGTGCTGCTCCGGCCCATTGACCCCCATAGCTCCCTCACCAACATCTGTGTGGCCAACACACATTTACTGTACAACCCTAGACGTGGGGACATTAAACTGGCCCAGCTGGCAATGCTGCTGGCAGAGATAAGCCGGGTGGCCCAGTTACCTGACAGCAGCATTTGTCCTGTGGTGCTCTGTGGGGATTTTAACTCCGTTCCCTGGTCTCCCCTGTATCACTTTATTAGGGACCGCAGACTGGAATATGATGACTTGCCTATCGGAAAGGTAGAGAATCCTGCAACATTTCCTCACTCTGATTTTTTTTCGGACACATTTTAAAAGGTATGACTTGTTGATTTTGCAGGTGTCAGGACAGGAGGAGAACCCGAGGGGACAGCGTATTCTAACTGTGCCAATTTGGCCCAGAAGTCTGGGCATCTCTCAGCAGTGCCAGTATGAAAGCCGAACAACAGGTCACCTTTCAGTCCTTATTACATATAATGTAAACAGATAATCATTGCCAAGAACATTTATTAGAACACTGACAGATAAATAACATTATGTTCCACAGTGTGTTGAAATGTTATTTCTTTTGAAGTGATTTTTGCAGTGACTCTTAACTAGTTGGTGTCAGTGTACAAGAGGAGTTGTAGTGCATGTATGATATAATTTGTTCTCAAGTTTACACAATAAGTATCCAGATACTTATTTTTAACTTAATTGTTTTATCATTTAAGCCTTTGGCAAATGCCACTTGCTTTGGTATTTTGTTATTTAATGCAATGTTATGCATACATTTTTAAGTGTGGCTTAAGTGTCAGAATCCTTTTTTTGGGCCATATTATACAGTAATATTGATTTAAACAGAGGCAGTCCCAACCTTAATGGCATTCTGGAATAACTTTAAAGATTTCATTCTAACATTTAGTTTAAATTCTTTTCACAGATTCTGATTTGAGGGATTTAGAGCAAGCAGAACTGGATGGGTAAATATAAATCCATATCTCTACAGGGCCTTGGTTGATTTAGTCATCCCAGTCACGTTGATAAAATTATTACAATATTACATCTTCTTACCCCTAGTTTCTGTATATCTTTTGTGTTCCTCAGCCATTGATGTTTTAAAACCTAACTGACTTGACAGTCAGTGCTGTTGAGCAAATTTAAGGTGAAGAGATTGGACAGCTCAAAGTGAAGTGTCCTATTTAAGTCCTGTGAAGCGTCTTTTCTCAGCGAGTCGATCTTTAAATTCAAACACTAATTATTCTTCTCTCATGTGATCTGTTTGTAGTTTTATCAAGCCCAGCATCGAGCACTGTTTGAAGCTGACCTCTGCATACTCCCACTACCTGAAAGAGAGCGGTCACCCAGAGATCACCACATGCCACTCACGGACAGCCATAACCGTCGATTACATCTTCTACTCTGCAGCTCTGGGGGATGTGATGACTCAAGCAGGTTCGACCATTTCTATTCTCTTTTAAATTCCTTGGAAATGCTCTGAAATTGTTGTTGTGTAATGTAAAATTTAATTTCAAATAGAAAATCAGATTATTTAATTCTACAGCTATTGTGGTTGCTGTCACCGCATTCTTCATCAGAATTGTAGAATTACATCACTTGCTCACCAATGGATCCTCTGCAGTGAATGGGTGCCGTCAGAATGAGTTCAAACAGCTGACTAAAAACAGAATAATCCACATGTCTCCAGTCCCTAACCCTATTTTATGAAGTGAAAAGCTATGTGTTAAAAAAAATCCATAATTTTAACTTTAAAATATACATAAGGCTTCCTCCAGTGAAAAAGTCCGTACCCTGTTGTCCTTTCAGATCAAAATCCAACAGCATATTTGTTTAGATCTTTTTTTGGACTGTTTTTGTTTGTAAACAGTCTCTCCTGATTCTCTCTCTTTGTGCATATTTCTCTCCTGATTCAGACAAATTACTTTTTTACTGGAGAAAGCAATATTATGGATAGAGGGCTTAAATTAAAAGCACACTAATGACAGATTTATTTATTATAAACAAGCAGCTTTTACTTCACATGATGTTAAATGATGAACTGGAGTCGTGTGGATTACTTGTGGATTATTGTGATGTTTTTATCATCTGTTTGAACTCTCATTCTGATGGCATCCATTCACTGCAGAGGATACATTGGTGAGTAAGTGACACAATGATACATTTCTCAAAAAAAACTTGGAATAGCCTGAAAGTGAATACGTTTTCAGCAAATTAATATTTTTGGGTGAACTATTCCTTTAAGGATCCTCAAAGAAGAAGCTGATGCCACTGGACTATCAATGTACATGTTATATCACTGCTCCTGTAATCATGTGACCTCTGATGCTGCAGTTTGCTGCAGTGCAGTACATTCAACTGCAAAATTTCTGCTGCTGCTGGTTACCATGGCACTGTTTTTTTCCCTCGTTTACCCAGAATGCAGTGTGCCACCAGAGAAGGGTCTGCAGCTGCTGGGCAGGTTATCCCTGGTGGAGGAAGATGAACTCCAGAAGGTTAGCGGTCTTCCCAACCAGCACAACTCCTCTGACCACCTGCCACTTTTGACACGTTTCCGTCTGCACCCTCAAGTTGATGGCTGATAGAACAAAAGTGTTTGGGAGTATCATACAGCCTTTAATATGTTTGTAGTCAGAGAAGGATAATTTTTCTAACAAACTCAAAAAAAAAAAGTTCTCATGTTTGTTTTACACCTTTCACAGATTATCTTGAGACAGTCAATAACAAACTTGAAGCAGAAGTGGAACTTGGAGGTTATTGATAACTGATTTACCCAGTGCATTATGGGAAGGTGACATGCACACGGTAATCAATAAACTAGGGATGTTTTATTACGAAATATGGCAGCTTTGACACCAAGTGAGTCATTTAAAATTTTTAATTTTAATTTTTTTTTCAAGGTTTTACGAGGTAACTATTTGAGACTTGCATCATTTTAAAGATTATAAGGTGAAAAAAAATAAATGATTTTATGTTCAAGCTGATATTTGTGTAGTGTTGTGGTTTTGCTCTTTATTTTGGCACAAAAAAGCAAAAAGGCAACATGCCAAGAACAGAGAAATTCTGGAATCCATGTCTTTTTTTTCACAGTTATGCTAATAATATTTTATTCAAATATTTATTATGTTTGAAAAATGTAAAATACGTGCATTTTACTAATTGTATTAAAATGGTGTTGCCCTGTTATAGTTATTTTTTTTAACATTTTAAATTATTTTTTATTTCTGTTTTTGATTTTAAAGTTTTGGTAATTTTGTTTTTATGACATTTTTATTTTATTTTGTTTTTTAATCATTTTTATTTCCGCTTTAGTTGTTTTAGTACACAATCAAGTTCAACTGAATGAAAATGAGAAATATTGGCTAGTTGAAATAAAAGTTTAAGTCTAAGTTTAAGATTTTTTAAAAATATTTTTGTATCTAGCCTGTTCCCACAGCTGTGCAAATTACATGTACACCACAGCTCGAAAATACAGGTGCATCTCAATAAATTAGAATGTCGTGGAAAAGTTCATTTATTTCAGTAATTCAACTCAAATTGTGAAACTCGTGTATTAAATAAATTCAATGCACACAGACTGAAGTAGTTTAAGTCTTTGGTTCTTTTTTTTGGAGCACTTCATGCTTCCTTCTGCTGACTAGCTTTTTGTAGATGCTGATTTCATTTTCCAGCAGGATTTGGCACCTGCCCACACTGCCAAAAGTTGGTTAAATGACCATGGTGTTGGTGTGCTTGACTGGCCAGCAAACTCACCAGACCTGAACCCCATAGAGAATCTATGGGGTATTGTCAAGGGGAAAATGAGAAACGAGACCAAAAAATGCAGATGAGCTGAAGGCCACTGTCAAAGAAACCCGGGCTTCCATACCACCTCAGCAGTGCCACAAACTGATCACCTCCATGCCACGCCGAATTGAGGCAGTAATTAAAGCAAAAGGAGCCCCTACCAAGTATTGAGTACATGTACAGTAAATGAACATACTTTCCAGAAGGCCAACAATTCACTAAAAATGTTTTTTTTATTGGTCTTATGAAGTATTCTAATTTGTTGAGATGGTGAATTGGTGGGTTTTTGTTAAATGTGAGCCAAAATCATCACAATTAAAAGAACCAAAGACTTAAACTTCTTCAGTCTGTGTGCACTGAATTTATTTAATACACGAGTTTCACAATTTGAGTTGAATTACTGAAATAAATGAACTTTTCCACGACATTCTAATTTACTGAGATGCACCTGTATATCCTGAAAGTGAAGGGGAAACTTGCTGACAGCGGCAGTTACTTTCTAAGGTTGTTTTGTAAGGATTTACAAAGAATTAATATCCATTTCTGGATTATTAAAATCCAGATGATAAACCGCTGAAATTCTAGAGTGCTCTTTGACCGTCCCGGGATATTTTCTCTAGGTGTGAAACAATGGTGGGTGTTCTAGGAGTCCTTTTATCTTGAGAGAAGTGATGAAAAATTAATGATTTTTGGTAAATTCGCCGCAGCTCTATTCCTGTGTGTGACGCTGTCTTCGTAAACCGATTAATGCGGGCATAATGCCTCTGTGCAGAAAGACTTCACTCAGAGTGGGTTCTGTAACTGTGGCTGTGAGATTTAGGGCAACGCTGATGTTACATCACCTGGTTTAATCTCAAAGCTTCTCTTTTGCAAGAGCAGCTCCTTGGCCTGCAGAGAGCGGCCAACACCGCTGAATATTCAGAGGAGTGCGTTTGTGGACTAATAAAACCTTACAAATCCATGCTTCACTGTTAAGTTATGGGTTAATGTACAGTCAGCCGATCAGTATCGCAGCATAAACCAGTTTATTAAAGGTGCAGTAGGAGATCTTGGAAAATGCTAACTTTAGCCTGATAGCAGTGAAAGCGAACTTCCCACCCTCCCTGCAATCGCCGTCCAAAGGCACGCCCCCTGAACGCATATACGCTCACAGACCAGAATACCAGAGACAACATTACAATAGGCTACATCAGCGGTTCCCAATTCCAGTCCTCGCACCCTAGCATCCAGACGCTGCACACATCCGTAAATGAGAAGTTAAGTAAACTTCAACGGATTTCTCCTGCTCGGAGTAGGGAGCAATGAACACTGTGTAGGGATCGTATTGATCGGAACACAGTTTATGCCTGTAGCTCACTTCTAACAAGCTAGTTATCTGAATCAGGTGTGTTAACTAAGTGAGACATGCAAAATATGCAGAGCGCAGGGATGCGAGGACTGGAATTGGGCACTGCACCGGTGAGAAAACTTTATAGTACAGTTAGTAAAAGTACTACAATACCAGGAAGGAAGATCAGGATGTTGATGTTTGTCCGCCATTCTCGCTCTGTCTGCACAGTGTGTGTGAACGCGCTGATGACGTATCCTGTCTGCGCGAACCGGGTGTGCAGAGGTATGCAAATACTTATGTTGACAGAAGGTAGGAAAGCCAATTAAAACACTCGGACCGAGCGTTTTGATTGGACGAACATTTCTTGGTCCTATGCCTTCCACAGAATATATAAATACAGATAAATACATTTAGACCACTTAACTTAATGATTGCTATCGGGATGTGAAGAGACTTTCAACCAGCATAACAAAAAAAAATTCTGAAGATAATCACCTATTGCACCTTTAAACTGAAAATAAATACGTGGACATGACCTTACCTGTGTATATCTTCTGCTTTAGGCTTCCGCTAGGAAAAGTATCAATACCTACGTCTAATATAATTTACACTACAATCGATAACCGAGACGCAAAATAGCGCCGATTGCGTTATAACAAACCGCGGACTGCCACCAATCTGACCAATCAGAATCAAGTAGCCTATTCCAGAGAACCGCGTAAATGAGCACAGTAAACGGCCAATCACAGACTTACATAAAAACATAGTTTTATTAAAACATGCTACAGAGGGATAAACAAATTACATCAACGTTTCCTCATGGGGCGACTGATGCGACCCAGACACAAATTTATGACAGAAAAGAGGATTGAAGGTGCAAGCTGCGGTACGGCTTAGGAAAAATGTGTGTAAAACAGTTGAGGGTTAATTGAATTTTATAAAGTCCTTATTTAGGCGAAACATTTATAATACAAAAAATATGAACAGAAAACTGAGGACAAGTTTGAGTTGAGGTCTTCATCATAACAAAGTCACATCATTAACATTCTTACTGAGAAAAACATTTCCCTTAAAATTTTGATTACTTATCATTCATCAAAATTGATTGTATTTTCAGACAAGCCTGTATTAGACATGGAAACAACAATTCCACAAAAGCATCTATAATCTCATGAATATCCATGAATTTTTTTGGTAGGCTAATACATACCATTAAACGTGTATCTTGTAATTCAGTTCCTAATCATTGTGCTACAGAAACGTCAGTTTAATGTGCTCTTTAATCATAAAAAAAGAGTCAATGCTAAAATAATTGAATTTTATAATAATGGGTAAAATGTCTCATCTTAGCACCTTTGAGTGGAAATCATTGCATTTCCTTAAAACCAGAAAACCATTTTTAAACAACTAATACTTGACGTTATCTGCCATAAAAAGTTCACTCACAATTTCACACATCTGTATAGTTACCAAACAAGTTATAAATGACAGAAATCTGTAACAATGTGGTGCTCTTCGCATGCCAAATTAGCAGCAGACCACTTCTCTCCCATAAAGAGTCTGAGCAATTCAACATGGTGCATTAGATTTGTCACTGAAACTCATGACCATTCATCTTCATGTGACTGAAACCCTCAGCCCTAAGGACGTACTCAATGGTCTGGCACTTGTGTGGTTCAGTAGCTTTTGATAGAAAGCTGGTACCAATTACAAGGCAGAATGAGCTATAATGTGGTAGTTTAGTCATCAGCACCCAAAAAACATCGTTCAGAGAGGAACCGCTCATACAACCCGTGAAGAATTGCTAACAATGTCACTGCTACAATTTTAAAGACAGGTCTGCTGTCAAAAAAGACGGATCCACAGACTTTCTCCATGTGCATAGCTTATTCTCACGAGGTGAGAAAATTCAAGTGATATGCTGTTGATAAAGATATGATATTTTGTGTATACTTGAATTATTTCAGCTGTGATCCTGTAGTTAGAACCTATGGGGGCCTGATGATGGAAAAAATATGAGACGAGAGGAAAATGGCTCGTTTCAATGCTTTTGGGTTCCCTCGCAAAATTTTTGCATTCTCTCAAGAAACTCTTTTCCTCCCACTTCATATTAAAATTGTATTTTAATGCCTTTGCATTTGCTCGCAGCAAAGTTTCTCAGGGGAATCTAAAGGTTTTGAACACACAAAAGCATTGACATTTTTTTTCCATCACCATGTCCCTTTAGGACAGAGATGCCCAAACCAGGACCCTTGGGTCAAAGTTGGCCTGTGATGAACTTGGCCATGTCATGTCACAAGAGGGGGTAAACAAGAAATAATAGCATATCGTCATTTCTATTTTAGCATTGTAGAGAATGTAAGTGAATTTGGGGTTTTTTTTATTTTAATTTTAATATAACATAGGTACATATATAATGCAGCATTTACGTTTGACCCATGGCCCTCAATTAAAGTTAGGTTTTTGGCCCTTCATAGTAAAGTTTGGGTAACTTTGCTTTAGTGGCTCCCTAAAAACCCACTTATGTTTATTAGCCAAGCTTATATCTCTGTCGCTACAAAATTTTAAAAGAAATCCATTCTATTTTCCAAATAAATGTGGGGAAAAATTTAGGATTATTTGCAATGGATGGGTCAATCAATAGCACATTAACTTTCACACCTCTTGAGAGTTTTGGTTTAAAAGAAGAATAAAAAATACGTGAAAACCACAAAATACTGTACTGGTTAAACAGACAGTAAAAACAAGAAAAATAAATGTTTAAATACTTAAAAAAATTTAACTATTTCTCTACAGCTTGCAGAAAATAAAAACACTACAAACCCTTCAATGTAAGGTAACGCCAAACATTAGTCAATAAATCATGTCCATTCTATCCATATCATGTATGCAGGTAACAAAAAATGAAGTAAAGTGGATTGAATACAGTTCTTTTGGGCAGAATGAGTAGCTCTCTGAAGCTTAGGTCCCTTGTGTCCTTACGCCTCTGGCGAAAAAAGCTTATGTCCTCTCTCTCCTCCGGGCCAGTCAGCCTTCAAAACTACCAGCAGCACAGCACGAGGCACTGAGGTTTACATCTCTCTGCCAAGCACAATCCATTCACACTCCAGCTCTCACTGCTAGTGGAGATTCGCTCCAAAAATAGAGTCTTTCCACCACATTTTCCATATTTGCTTGAATATTTCAGTCACCATTTTTTTGTCTTCTAAAATGCTTGACAATTACTAGGGTACAAAAAAAAAACTTTTAAAGCAAAATTGATATCCTTCACTCTTAAACTTTCCACTATTTAAAAAAAAATGATGGCTGGTAAAGGAATATCATATTCTGTTTTTTTTTCTGAATCGCATTTAACTTTTGCTTTTGACTTTAAAAAGGGCACCCAATTTCCCTCTTAACATGAAAGTACAACTATAAATATGTTTAATATGCTGTACAGTTCACAATGTGCATTAAATAGTGTTTAAAAACATCATCTGTGGATCTGATTGAGGGAGGACATGTGGAGAATAAAGCTGGTACGTTTAGTGTCTCAGATGCGAATCTGGTAGCCATCACTGAGGGTGCTGAGTTCTGCCGGCTTTCTGTCCAGTGCTGCAGGCCTGCAAAGAAACATGTTTCTGTTAGTTTCATTTTAGAGATTATTGTTGCATAATGACAAATATGCTGAACCTTTCGGTTCATGGATTAAACGTTTTAGTGCAGAATGAACCACCTCAATAGAAGAGTATAAACAGGCCAAAATATTAAAATAAATATATTAAAACATGAAATTATGCACATTATTTTTATTAAATTATATGGCTTAAACAATAAATGAAACAATAAAATAAACAGTGTGTGGAAGTACATTATTGTTCAAAAGTTTGTGGTCTGTAAGATTTTGTCTTTGAAAGAAGTCTCTTCTGTTCACCAAAGCTGGATTTATTTGATCAAAAATACAGTAAAACAGTAATCTTGTGAAATATTAGTACAATTTAAAATAACTTTTCTATTTGAATATATATTTAAAATTCAGTAATTTACTTCTGTAATGTCAAAGCTGGATTTTCAGCAAGCATTACTTTAGAACCCTTCAGAAATCATTCTAAAACACTGAAATATTTCTTATTAATGTGAAAAACAGTTGAGCTGCTTAATATTTGTAATATTTATTCGGAATTCTTTGATGAATAGAAAGTTCAAAAGAACATAATTTATTTGAAATAGAAAGTTACTTTTGATTAATTTATGCATCCTTGATATATAAAAGTTTTAATTTCCAAAAAAAGTCTCATTGACCTTAAACTTTTAAAATACAAAAGAATAAAAATATTAATGGCACAGTTTTACATTACAATGTTTTTTGTTCAGCAAATTCAAGCTTTTACTGGAAGATATAGACCCTGACCAAAAAAAAAAAACCTACCTAATTTACTTTAAATATTTAACAAATTACATATTAGGCACAGTATGACCAGCTAGTAATTTCTAGTTGACACAAATAAGTAGATTGATATAATATATATAAGACAAGAAATTGCTATTTCACTGAATTTTTTAAGTGTACTTCCATTTCATTGCAACTTTAAAGAAACAGTAAAAAGTAAATTCTGTCATTATTTATTATTTCAGTCCATATCTACCTTCATGTCACTGCAAATCCATATTATTATGGCCGTGTTATAACTTATTTCCTCCGTAAAATAGAAGCACACAAAAATATGATCTTTGTACACGAAAAAACTCTTGCCATACAACAACAGTTTTATGCAACATTTTGGGTGATTTTGGTGTGTTCCTCACACAAACATATGTGGTTTAACCATGGTTTCAGTAGACTATTTCAGTTAGTTATTTGGACTCCTTTTAAGGTAATTATGTTTCTTTTGTTTGCTTGTTTTTGTCCTTTTGGTATTTTAAGACAGCTGTGGGCACTAGTTACTTGAAAAGAGTTATACAAAATTACCAGTGCTGGGGAAAAGTAATAGGGCTGGGTAAAAAAATATTGATATCTCGATATTAATCGATTCTCATTTTTACGGAACGTATCCCAAGAATCGATTAGTGTAGCCTGTTTTCAGTTAATGGACGGAACATTGAAGGGCACTTCCCATCCAATATATATCGTAATAAGCATTGTGCTTTGGTACTTTTAATATGAAACAAAGTATCCGATTTCAAATTCTGTCTATTGTATTGCAGTATTCAAACAATAAATGCCATTTTGGCGCTGTTTAATGTGGAGTGACAGATCTCTGTAGCGCCTCGGCAGCGCGAGGTGCAGGTGAACTGATCATCTCCTCCACATTAATACCAGCTTCAGCACAAAATAAACATGACTAAACATCCGAAGGTAAGTTAAAAGAAAGAGTACAACTTTACAATCCGTATCCGGTCTCATGTAATCGCTCAATCTGTGTTTCAGCCACGCAAATACGTCAATATAACGGCTTGTAAACAATGTCACGTAACGTCACATTTAACTAAATGTGTAAAAAAAAAAAAACATATTCGGTGACCATAAACTCATTAGTCAGAAAAATAAACTGCAGAGAGGGGCATTTTGCTAAATATATGCACCATATAACATATTCATTATAAATTTTTACTGTTCTTCAATGTTTAATTTATGTTTGAATAAATCCATCAAGTTATGACAGCCACCATGTTTATATTTCAAAAAAAATAATTGAAGTAGAAATATTATGTAATTGTAACTTTATTTTAAAAAACGTCATTAAGTGTAATTTTAACCTTCAATATTATAGTAATGTATTACCAACTGACACTCATGTATATTTTACAACATTAGTTGAGAGATTTTTTTTCCCTTGAAAATTTGGCATGTACTGTACCTGATATGTATCCAAAATAATCGATATTTAATCAAATCGAATCGGAAATCGAATCGTACTGCAAGCTTGTGAATGAGAATCGAATCGTGAAATTTGTGTCAAAACCCAGCCCTAAAAAGTAATGCATTACAATACTGCGTTACTACATAAAAAATAACTAATTGTGTTACTTAGCTTCTTTTTATGGAAAGTAATTACATTACTTTTGCGCTACTTTTTGTCACCTGCTGGGCTTGCTTGCTTAATTTTTAAAACAAAAAACACAAAAAGTTATATTTTTGGCAACTGTGAAGGCCCCTTCACACCAAAAGGGAAATTAATAAATCTGAGCCTCACTCCCAATTTCTCTCAAGACAGGGACAGGAGAGGTGTCAGTGAATAAATGGGAAAACAAAGTAACATTACCCCCATTTAAAAGAATTACATGAAGACTCTTCAACGAAGCCTCAGTTTGTATAAAGCACAATCCAAACCATACAAGTTTGAAATAACATGAGGGTGAGTAAATAATAACAAAATATTATTTTTTGAAAGAACTGTCCCTTTAAGAAATGTATTTGTATAAGTGGTGTAATATTTGTATAAGATGTTTCCTTTTGGGAGCTTCATGGACTGTCACATGCTACATGTCTGCAGGGGATTATATGACGGTGGCAAAACCTCATAATCATCCACTGCAGAACTATGGGGGTTGGAGAGCAGATTCAGCATGACTTTATTTCATAACTTCATAATTCCTTCCACTGTAAGTAATTAACAAACTCATCTGCCAAGAGATGCGTGTGCTGTGCAGTTCTTCGGTGTATTTGAAGGTGATTCTGACGTTAAATGGGTGGTGTGTTTCAGCAGCTGCCTGGCACACTATGTGTGGGACTCAGTAATTAACATCTCAGACCATGTGACAGGAAGGTGCTATGGAACACAGCAAAAACAGCTCAGATCGGGAAGCAGGAGCTCCACAGATCTGAAGTCTAAAACGTTGGTATCATTTCATGCCTTGTGCGGTTCATTCTATCATCTTAGAGGTGCATTAGCTTGACTAAATAATTACAGCATTGAGACAACAATCATTTTAGACTTGTCAACAGCAGCACTACAATAAAACATGTAATTAAACTCAATGGCTCAAGCTTAAACACACATAGGGGACGTTGCTGTGGTATTTTTAAATTGCTTAACACAAACATACTATAGATGAGCGTCTTTAGATGAGCGTCTTTGACGGTTGTGATGGGGCTTGCTGTATTTTTCAATATCCTACTTAAATTTCAAGACATCAAGGACTTACTTAAAGAGCACTTAAGTAAAATGTGGGGAAGGGTGTCATTATAAAACATGAAAAGGTAAGTTTATACCAAACACAACAAAACACACTAATCTGCTAAACTAACGCAGGGATCTGAATCAGTGAAACTTTTTTTTAAAATTTAATCTTTAATCTGTTTATTTACATGAACCATCTGAATGAATCGATTCACTTGAATTAACTGGACTTTCGAACACTAAATTTGACATAAGAACCAGTTCACTAAAATGGAAAGTCTGATTAATTTAGGTGAATTAGTTCATCCTAAACAATTTTCTCATAAGCAGTGTTATTTTACTATTATTAAAGATTTGTTAAATACTGAATTAGCTTTTTTTTTATTCTTTTGTCAACTGTATTTCTTTATATTTCTATATAGCTTTATATACATTTAATTTTTATTTATTTTTAGTCATTTTAGTACTTCAACATAAACTGAAAATACATTTTAGTTAGTTGCCAAGGCATTTACTCACCCTCACAATACTCACCCTCAAAGCATCCTAAGTGTATATGACTTTCTTCTTTCAGACGAATCCAATCGAAGTTATATTCAAAATTATCCTTGCCAGGGTGAATAAAGGCCTCCTGTAGTGAATCGATGTGGTTTTGTAAGAAAAAGGCGCAGGCGACTTCCGTAGGCGGAAGCCATGCCGGGCGGATGCCATAGGACGAAGTCGTAGCACACGCGCCGGTGATTAGTGACGAACACGAAAGCACGGAGAAGAGACAGCAAAACAAAAAGCTGGTCACAAATTAGAAGCACAAAATGATTTGTAAAGAAAAATGTCGGAGGATTTCGATATAAGCCAAGAGGAGACTGGTTTCCTTTGCTAAAGTAAGGAAAGTTTGCTTCCTTTGCTCCTGTAAACAAACTAGCAAGACTAGCATATCTCAGAGGCGCGCGCACGACGCCTACGTCCGATGTCATCCACCCGGAACGGCTTGCACATATGACAGTCAGCGGAAGTGAGAGAAAAGTGTTTATAATATTTTAAATATGGATATTTTTCCTACAAAAACATGTCGATTCGCTACAGGAGGCCTTTATTTACCCCCCAGAGCCGTGTGAGGCATGTTTTATTATGGATGGATGCATTTTATTTGACATCTTTTGGACTGTTGAACAAAAACACCCACCTACCACCTATTCTAAAGCTTGGAAGAGCAAGCATAATTTTTAATATAACTCCAATTGGATTCGTCTGAAAGAAGAAAGTCATATACACCTAGGATGCCTTGAGGGTGTAGGGTTTGTATTAGCTCTAAAAAGGGGAATATTTATGACAAATTATAACTGGTTATGATTCATAATAAATATTTAGATTATATCTTCGAATTAACTGTAGCAGAATCAATATTACAATTATTTGATCTGTCCGTCCACCGAGCAGACAATATAATCATTTATCAATTCAAGGAATGTTTATTTTTCTGGCCACGGAACAATAAACTGTCCTTCTTTGTGCAGTGCTCGCAGTAATTTAGCAAAATGTAGCAAGGGTTCACACATTCATTGACTTCGAACTGTGAGCAGCAAACAGTATAATTGAGTATCTGTCTGTGTGTGTGTGTGTGTGTGTGTTAGTTTACTTGGCCAGCCAAGCCCATCGGGGTCATTTACAGCTCTTTGGGACCGTGTTTGAAGTCAGATGGGGGAGATGATAGTGGGGGCTGGTTAGAATCTCCTTGACGGCGAGGAACCATTTGGCAATTTAAAACCCCTATACAAACGTAAAGTCTCTGACCAGAACTGTAATTTATATGCAAATGTCAAAAGGCTAAAAGGGTCTCTTAAGCCATAAACACCCCAAAGATCATGCATGATTCTACGCAGACGCTACAAGGGTGAGTAAAACATGGGCTGATTTTCATTTTTGGGTTAACTAACCCTTTAACTTTAACAACACTGCTCATAAGCAAGTCTGAATCAATGCCTTATATGACAGAGAAGAATGTTTAGAATGAACAGATTCACTAAAATAAATAAATTTTTCCATTGTTACATATTAGAGAGCACGTCCTCCTGAGCGCATTCTCAACAGTAGGCGCGCGAGGCGTCTTCTTCTTCGCCTCGCGCGCCTGCTTTTGAGAACGCGCCGCCGCTCAGGACAGTTCGGACATTGCGTTCTACTGAAGAAACAAAGTCACCTACATCTTGGATGCCCTGGGGGTAAGCAGATAAACAAGTCAAAAAGTCCAGTCAATTGTCAATAGTGTAGTGAAGTATAAAGTGCCCCTCACACAGGAGTCACTTTCAAACCAAGTAGCTTTCTGTCAATTCGCAACTAACTTGAACCCGTGGCAAAAATCTGTATGGGGAAAGTTTTTTTGCTCCTACGTGAAATTCACAATCGTATGCATTTCACCAGGTAAAATTGATAGACACACATGCAATCTAGAGCACACCAGCTTAAACATGATCCGGTTCATCAGAGGATGTAGTTACATTATCAGATGTTGAGCTCTGAAATGCTAAAACATAAAAGGACCTTCTGATTATCGCTGTATGTTCATGCGGAATGATTATTCATTGGTTCGTTTTAGCGTGACATGTCAGTGAAGCCCGCATCCACCACAGCTGTTGCATTGGACTCACATCCTATTAGAGCAAATGCCAACCCAGTGTACTGCCCGAGGGCAGCTTGTACTGACAGGAGAGGAGTGTCACATCAGTTGCTAGTGTTTAAAACTCCACTTTGCTTAACTAACTAGCCCTAACTCCCTGCTTTTAGGTCTTTTTCCAGAGCTTAGGAATCCCTTTGTGTGTATGTCTTGCTAAAACGACCACTTCTTTCGAAGAGGAAGCTTTGCTATCTATCACTATGTCACTTTTTATGACTCTGTTCTTTGTAGATACTGTTCACTGCCTATATTTCCCAGGGGTGGCACTAAAAAGAAAGGAATCTTATTTCCTCAACACCACAAACAAAAGCAGCCTGAAGTCTCACTTGTAAATTGATCAGCAGTGCTAAAAGGGGCTTTCTGCTCCACTCTGCACAATAAAAGAGCTTCTCCGCTAATATTTGCGCTGTGCTGCTATAGAAACCTTGAATCCATAAGTCAACCCACTGGATGAGAGAAACAAGTGCTTCTGTAACACGAGAAGTGGCCAACCGGGTGCTGCTAGAGGAGATTAATCAACCGATTACCAGCACCTGCTTCACACTGTCACCATCACAGCTCTAATGAGAATGCACTGGGTTAAAGCCAGTTTTTGGACAGTTCATGGACACGAAACATGAGCAGACAATGTGCGTCTTCTTCAGTGTTTAGTAACCTCAGTGACCGCTTGATATCAGGGCTTGACAGTGTTAGCATTTCACTTGCATTTGCAACTAAAAATATTTAGAAGCAAGGTGTGAATTTAAAAAATGTCCCTCGGTTTTATGAATTTTTAGCTCTAAAAAGCTTAAGTATCTAATATTATAGGGATAGCTCACCCAAAAAAATTTTTTTTTGCCATTATTACTCTCCCTCATGTCGTTCCAAATGTCTTAATTCCAAAGGTCTTAAATTTGGCAATGGAAAAACAGGAATCAAAAACAGCCTAATGCTTTTACATATTAATCTTCAAAAGGCTTTGATTGAACTGAATGAATATTACAATAGAACAGAATTTAAAATAAAAATCTTTTGTAACAATACAAGTCTTTACTATCACTTTTTTAATCAATTTAACATATCCTTGCTGAATAAATGTATTAATTTCTTTCAAGAAAGCAACAGAAACATAATAGAATTTCACAATATTACTGTTCTACTGTAATTTTGACCAAATAAATGCCATTTTGATGAGCATAAGAGACTTCTTTAAAAACATAAAAAATCTGACTGATCCCAGACTTTTGAATGGTAGTGTACTGTATATTAATATATAACTTATTAATATATAAATAAATACATGTATACACTACCATTAAAAAGTTTTACTTAAGATATTAATTATTTTATTCAGGAAGGATGCATTAAATTGATCAAAAGTGATGATAAAAGACATTTACAATATTACCAAGAAATTCTCTAAAAGTTAAGCTGCACAACAACATACATATATAATTTTTTTTAAATAAATTTAGGAGTACAGCATCTTGGTGACCTCAGACTTAATCGCTGTCATTGTAAATGCTACTTGAATGGCTCATTTTCAGAGGATTATTAATAAAAGCTGTCTAATTACATTCCAAGAGCATAATCTCCAGAAATATGAAGATCACTAAAATGTCATTAAATAAAATAAATTAAATAAATGCAACCCAAGTAATTACTTTTTAACCTTCCATGGACTGATGCAATCATGACGAGTCACTGCCGATAAACCACTGACAGCTTAAGGCCCAATCCCAATTCTATTTTATACCCCTTCCCCTTCCCCTTCCCCTACCCCTCTGCCTACCCCTTCCCCTTCCCCTTGTCTCTTGAAACAGAGTGTCAAGGGGTAGGGGTGAAAATATTCCCCTAAGAATTGGGACACCCCTACTATGCCATCACACATCATCATACGTCGTCTAGCTCCTACAATACACTCACCTATATTGGTGTGCTGGTGTGCATTAGAGCCTTTAATTATCGTTCTATATTAATGTGCTGCTTACTGACACACACACACACATCAGAGATCGTGCAGCTCACACATCCAGGAGCAAAGATACTTGTCAACGCTGCCCCATGACTTTTATTAATAACAGTTTAAATACTGAATCGCTACATTATATTTTCCAGCAAGAGGATAAAAATCGCTGTTTTTGAAGTAAACTCACTCTAAAAAGAGAAACGCACAGACGTGCATACACGCAACTTTCATCTCTCTCTCTCCGTCTCTCTCTCTCGCTCTTGAATTGGCAATATTTGAGAAAAGGGTTTAACGATTTATAATTATTGGGGGGACTAGCCCCCCTCAATGTCTATGTTGGTTATCGCCCTGATCAGACATGAAAAATATTGTGCAGTCTGTAATGATATGACGTTAGCAAACTTTAGCGATTTTTTGCAAACATTTCTTTGAGTAACATGACCTTAAATATGAACTCGCGATTGAAAGTAACATAAAACAAATGATTACTTTTCATTAAAATCTTTATTAATGCCCAAAAAATTCGTACATTTGTGTGTCTTTTTGTTCACTCGGGCAGCCATGTTGCCGCTGAAGCCGGTTTACGCTGAGATAATTCATACCCCTTCGTTTGAAGTGTGATCCCGAAAAATCTTCGTTTGAAGGGCTATCTGGCCCTTCCCCTTACCCCTACCCCTCCAACCAAAAGAGAATTGAGACACCCCTACCCCTTCATGTGAACGCGCAAAACGGAGGGGTAGGGGAAAGGGGAAGGGCTAAGGGGTAGAATTGGGATTGGGCCTAAGACTGCATTTATACGTATTTTCTTGACAGAAACTTTTCTAAAAAGTGAATTGCGCACAAGTGGATATTTTCCACAGCTTATTTCTCAGATCTGCGTTTCCTCAACAGCAAAGTGTCCATTACTTACGATTTGTCTCTTCTGTGGACATGTTGGCGTCTTTGGGGACTGCTGGCTGGTCGGCGGCGCGGTGATAAAGACTTGCCTCGGGTTCGTTCTTTGATTGGAGACTGAGCACTGGATGACTTGAGGATCTGCAATAAAACCCAGTTGTTTTAAAACATTAATACATTTCATATATTTTATTTTATCTTTGTATTTGCCAATTAGATATTATGCATATATGCACACACACACACCGAAGCAACTGAGACAATATGCAAATGTATATATAGCTAGGAGGTACTAAAGATAATTATTATCTTCAGTTTGAAGATGAAATTAAGATTTCAAGGCAATTAGAATGAAAAAGGGCTTGAAATCTTCCAGGTGGAAAAAGGCAAGCAGAGAAAGTCACAGATGAGGAATACTGCCTGTCATCAACCCGACAGGGATCCGGTGCTAAAGAATGACAGATCTACAATCAGTTTATTAAAAAGGGCCTGAACTTTTTCACACCACAGGGAGCAAACGCTGAATCACTCTAACTGTGTTTTCTCATTAGCGAGTGCAGCACAAATAAAGCTAGTGTTATGAAAAGCTCTACATTACGTTCATTAACTTGATGACGTTCATTAACTTCATTATGCTACGAGACAACAGATTTCCCAAACTCTCAATCACTCTATATATCGTGTTTTCCCCAAATGAGCTGCACAAGTGATGAGAGGCAACTTGACATTGCGATGTTCTCAGTCGTTAAAAGTTGATTTTTAGAATGAGATTCATTATGAATGACTCTATCAGCTCCATGCTGATTATGCCAGATGCTGGGTGTTCAGTACACCAAGAAACTTATTCAAGATGGACTGCAGTAATACATTTAGATTTCATTTCTGCAAACTCATTCCTCACATAATTGTAATGTCTTTGACTCAAAGATGACTAGTTTAATAACTGGTTAGTCAAAAAGGCTTTGTCCCAGAAAATGCACATTGAATTTTGATGGGAACAGTAGACTTGAGGACTAAACAGAAGACTGAACAGAATAAAATAATACATATATATTATACATACAGTATATATTCCTGTCACATGCTTTGAAATGTTCATATAGCCTAAACATAAAAGACAAGTTGCAAAAATATTTAGGTTTTGTAAAGCGCCAAATTCCTCAGCATCCATAAAAAGACACCTTCCATTCAAACATCTGGAATTACACTCTTTTTATATAAATATAAATAATATATTTTATAACATTATTAATAATATATTATAGTTATGGCATTTTGATTACAAAGCAAAAAAATGACAATGTAAAAAATGAAATACGCATAGATGAATTGTTCAAAATAAGATTGCAAATGCACTGTTTTGAAGAGTCCCAAATTCCTCAACATCCATAAAAAGATGCCTACATTAGTTTTAAACATCCAGAGCACAGTTTCCACTGTCTGCTCATGTGGAAACTATGTCACAGCTGACTGCGGTCATCCATACAAGTCAAGGCCGCATCTGAGAAACTGGGAGCACATGACCTACTTTTTACTGTCTAGATGATAAACACATCCCATGTTACAGTCATGCAGATTATCTCAAGCTAGCATGCTGGTCTAGCTCTTCGTAAACAGCCGAGGACAAATAAAGAATCTCCTGAAGCTGGTTCAGTAAATGAACCAGGGGTAAACATAAATGTTTACTTTAAAATAACACCGAGTATAAAAAAAGTGTGATCCATGTAACACTTCCCACAGGAAGTCTGACTTTATTTAGTTCCCACTGAACTAGCTTAGATTTTGAGAGGGACATTAGATCTCTATTCCAAAACCTAAGATATGTCATTTTGGCAAAAATATAAATATAAAATATCAATAATATATTTATGAAACAAATCAATAATAATGACATCTTTTGACATTTTATATAATCAAACATTAATTTAATATTATATTACACTATATTACATTTCAACTGAGTCTATGTATATATTATGGATTCAGTGAGTCATGTTTTAGTTTTGGTTTGTTAACCATAAAACAATTATCATTACTGGAATTACATATACAGTGGGTACGGAAAGTATTCAGACCCCCTTAAATTTTTCACTCTTTGTTATATTGCAGCCATTTGCTAAAATCATTTAAGTTAATTTTTTTTCCTCATTAATGTACACACAGCACCCCATATTGACAGAAAAACACAGAATTGTTGACATTTATGCAGATTTATTAAAAAAGAAAATCTGAAATATCACATGGTCCTAAGTATTCAGACCCTTTGCTGTGACACTCAAATATTTAACTCAGGTGCTGTCCATTTCTTCTGATCATCCTTGAGAAGGTTCTACACCTTCATTTGAGTCCAGCTGTATTTGATTATACTGATTGGACTTGATTAGGAAACCCACACCCCTGTCTATATAAGACCTTACAGCTCACAGTTTTTTTTTCCCCAGTAATGAGAATTGTTTTATGGTTGACAAACCATGGATGTACATCTGGATGTAATTTTAGTACTTAATTTTAGTAGTGTGTGTGTGTGTGTGTGTATATATATATATATATATATATATATATATATATATATATATATATATATATATATACACACACACACAATGTGATTTCTGTTTGTGATCATGTGATCTTCGGTTAGGAGATCTTGTGATGCTTTTTAAAGCAAAGTTGGGGTTGATTTCGAGTTCACATACAAACATAAATAGAATAGGCTAATTA
>NW_015505652.1:210119-220513 GCF_001515645.1 Sinocyclocheilus grahami
ATATATATATATACACACACAACTAAAATTAAGTACTAAAATTATAGATAAATATAATGCTAAAACTAAAATTAAACCATAATAAAAACTTTATATAGAAACAAAAAAAAAATAATAATAAAAAACTAAATTTTATATATAAAATAAAATAAATGTTATTCAAAATATTAACAAAAAAAATACCATAAATCAATGATACTAAAAATAGCGCTGTATCTTAGAAGGCTATGGACTCACCTTCATCCTCATGTCACGGCCATGCTTCTCCAGCTCTTTGCGCATGTCCTCACGGCCCTGCTTGCAGGCATTGATCACCAGATAGTTCCACTCAATAGGCTGGAAAACGTGCGGATTGTGGGGCACGTACAGGCCGATTTTGATCTTCTTCATGGTGTGCTGGTAGCGGCAGTACGAGTCCTCAAAGTCGAACACCAACTCGCTGAGCGTACGGAAGCTCAGAGATCTGTCCATAAGGTCAGTACGTCGACTCATACCCAGAGTGCCATATCGGCCGTTACAGTAAACGCCCAGCACCACATGATGGAAGTGGTGGCCGGAGAACTGGGTCTTAAAGCTGATGGGGAACCGTTCCACGGAGGTCAGACCATTGGTTAGGTAGCTGGCAACATAGAGTCAAGGATTTCACTAATGTTAATTTGTGATGGGTTTAATCATGACAGGTTGGGTGAAATCAGAATAATTTAAAAAAAATAGCAGCTGCTCAAGAATGAAGTGATAATTAAATGGCAAATTGATTTTTATCGGTATTAAGATTCAGGAGGATACCAAAGTGTTTCATGAAAAATACCAAATCCTCCCCAAGGTTTTTAACTTGGTATGTACTATTA
Source organism: Sinocyclocheilus grahami (assembly GCF_001515645.1). Lineage (NCBI taxonomy): Eukaryota > Metazoa > Chordata > Actinopteri > Cypriniformes > Cyprinidae > Sinocyclocheilus > Sinocyclocheilus grahami. The sequence goes on from NW_015505652.1 coordinate 210,968, forward strand.
ATTTTATTCAAATCTGATCTGTCTTTGAGCTTTCAGTAAGTTCAGTTTTGCTCACTTCCTGAAAACTTCCGATCAGCTAATGACTTACTTTAGGTCAATAAGAAGCTGTCCTTAACAACCAGTTTTTCAATTCAGACTCTATTAAGATATACGACAGTTAACATTTGTGAGTATTTTCTCAGAACCGACACTCTGATTGAAAGCTTAATTGTACTCTCTTTAAAATAACTGAATCTACAGTAAGTGGTTCTTCTTAACTCAACTGGCAATTCAGCATTTACAATTTGTGCTACATGAATGAAGTAAATGACAACTCGCATTATGTGGTTTTCTAAGCAATCAGGTGAAATATAAGAAACAATCCCAAAGATTTCCAATGAAGAACTTGAGATTAGAATATTAAAGGGACTCAGAAGCTTGCATCGAAAAGCACCAACAAGAACACCATAGAAATGACCTAGCAATCACACACTCTAAAGGACTTGGCAGCTAAATAGCAACACCCTAGCAACCATGCATAACACTCTAGCATTGTGGCAACAATGTATGCATAGGGAAAAACCAACAAGATCACCCAAGCAATGGCCTAGCAACTATCCAGAACTCCCTGATGACCACTCAACACACCAAAACCATTCTGAACACCTTAGAAGCTGTTTAGCAACACCCTAACAACCATCCATTATATTCAAGCATTGTGGAAATAACTTTTACATGGATACCACCAATAAGAACAACCTTCCAATAACCTAACAACCACAAAACAACAAAAATGTTTGCATGGAAAAGCACCAACAAGAACATCCTTGCATTGACCTAGCAACCACATAACACAGTAAAAACACTCTGAATGGCCAAGAAGTTGCATAGTAACACCCTAGCAACCATCCATAACACTCTAGCAATGTGGCAACAATTTTTGCACAGAAAACCACCAACAAGAACACTCTAGCAATGACCTAGCAACCACACAGAACTCGCTGGCAACCACATAACACACTAAACCCACTTTGAATGTCTTAAAAGCTGCATGGCAACACCCTAGTAACCACCTATAACACTCTAGTAATGTGGCAACAACTTTTGCATGAAACAGCACCAACAAGAACTCCCTAGCAACCACATAACACACTAAAGCTGCATAGTAACACCCTAGAAACCACCTTTAACACTCTAACACTAAGGCAATGAATCCTAATGTATATAATCCTAATAATGGACAACCAAATAACACACTAAAAAGTCACACAATCTCAAAAAAAAAATGAAGAAAATGTAGTTTAAAAATACTGACATGACCCAAACAAACTTATACGCTTATATGAAAAGCCAAACATCTCAAGTCGAACAAAAACCTTCTCTTTCTATGATGTTGCAGCAATGTGATTGTGATTGAAGTTGGTCAGCAGACACTCGGCTAGACTGGCCTTCCCCTTGGGCTTTTCCTTGTCTCTGCCTGATCTCTTCAAAAAAAAAAATGAAGAAAATGTAGTTTAAAAATACTGACATGACCCAAACAAACTTATACGCTTATATGAAAAGCCAAACATCAAGTCGAACAAAAACCTTCTCTTTCTATGATGTTGCAGCAATGTGATTGTGATTGAAGTTGGTCAGCAGACACTCGGCTAGACTGGCCTTCCCCTTGGGCTTTTCCTTGTCTCTGCCTGATCTCTTCTGTAGTCTTATGTAAGCGATCAGTGCTCACTGCGGCATGGCCACACATGATGCGGCAGTTGCTGCCATGAGGAGTCACCAGGCTGTGAGTGTATCAGCAAGGTTCACACCAGGACCCATCTCCAACTACAGACAAAAAAAGTCTAGGCTACTATTTGACCTTAATGCCATCAATCACACAGTAAACTGAGTGGTGTTTCTTTTAGGGTATCCATGATGTAATTAAAGAACTACAGTACAAACAAAACAAAAAGAGATTAGCATGATTGCTGTTCTCCTTTCTGATGCTAAATTTGAATTCATGTTGCCTTGAGGTTGCTAAAATGAGGAAAAGATGCTTTATTCTTTGCAACCACCCTTTAAATGAATCATTATAGTCACACTTGTCAGTAAACAGTGCGCCAGTGCCGTTTTGCTGTTGGATACCACACAAGCTGCCAAGTCAGCCAAGAGCACATACCACAGATCTGTTGAGCCATGTGTGTCCAACAACACAACGCAACGTCCTGGAATGGCTTCACTGCTTTGCCATCTGCCTTTCAAAGACAATCACCAGTACAATATGCTGGTATTCCATAACACAAGCATATTCATCTATTAATCAAAAACTCCAGTGGTCCACAAACAGTTAGGCTATTCCAGATTAAAACTACAAAAATGGTAAGTGACAGAAGCACTTTCACAGTTATCCAGAGTAAAATGACAACTTTAATTAAACTTTTTCTTTTGTTTTCTATTAAAATATCTGAAAACGTGATAAATTCACTTGAGAAACGACTTCTTTTCAGAGAACGTCTTCAATAATCTTCACTAAAAAAAAAAGTACACTACCATTCAAAAGTTTGGGGTCAGTAAGATTTTTTTTATTATTAATATATTTAATCAGCAGGGATGCATTAAAATGATCATTAGTTACAGTAAATACATTTACATTACAAAAAAATGTAGTTTGTAACCTTTCTGAAAAAAATACTAATATATATATATATATATATCAATCACACTGTATTTTTGGCTCATGAACAGTAGACTGCAAATTGGTTAATATTAATTGAGGCCTTGGTATCTGCAGAAAAGTTTGGTGAAAATCTTTGCAATTTGTTTAAGTAAAGCAGAATTTTTTTACACTGGTGAATTATACGTAATAAGACAAAAGACAGTGAAAAAGCAAAGTTGTTACATTTAGATTTTTTTCAAAAGGAGAATTGTTAACTCGGTCCCATTATTCTTTTGTAGTATTTTGAACACAAAACTTTGTTGTTATTCGAAGTAAATACAGGCTTATTCAGTAGGTTTTGTTCGTCTGCAGCTCTTTTGAGTTTCCTTCTCTCTCTGTGTATACACATACACACACCCACAAAACCCCCCACCAGTGTTGTAATGAGAAGACACCAGAGGATCACATTACCCATCAGCAGGGCCATGTGATCCTCTCAGCAGCAGTGCCGAGAATTCTTATCTGCAATACGCGCATTCCCAATCCTGGGGGATTAGTTCTGCTATAGGTTCCAAGCACACTGTGTTTTCATTTTGTTCATTTTGTCTTCATTTGAATATGCAGACAGTCTTTTGATGACTTTATTTCTACCCAAAATTTTGCATGAAGAAGAGAGAAGACCAAACACTTCTCTTTGGGCTGTCCTTGTGATATAATAGCTCAAAAATGCTGACCTTGCATATTTAAGAGTCGAAAAGAATACTGCCCGCTCACATAAGCCAAAAAAAATACATAAAAGCTAAAACTAGTTTTACATCTTTTTTTTTTTTTTTTTTGGTAAATCAATCATGGACATCTACGGTTGAGAAAATTATTATCAGGATATCTTCTTTTTGATGTTCAGACCCAATTGAAATATTTTTAAAGTTGTTGTAAATGGTTTCTGTGCTACTACCAACACCAAATGGAATTGCACTAGGTAGCCCCCCACCCTGGTTCTAATTGGCCCTTCACCGGGAGTTTGATTGACAGGCGATCTGACCAATTATAATGTCGAATCTGCCATTTTGTCAGAAAAACAAACTAGACAGGAGAGTAGATTAACATTGGTGGACTTTAACTTGAAAAATAGTGTGCAATGATGTCTTTCCACTCTGTTTTGTCTGGCAGCATGTTGTCAGTGTCCTCATTGCGCTGCGATTTTTTTCATTGTATTTTTCACTGTGTGAAAACATGATGTGTGGCACGAGAGTGGCATGGCTTGTCAGACATAGTAACAGTAACGAAGGGGGGCAGTAAGCCCCTCCCCTCAAATGGCAGCTGAGTGTCAGTTGCACGTGAACTGGAACTCGGACATCTTTAGGTTTCAGTGCCATAGAGAAACACTGGAAGCTTTCAGTGGTTTGATGGTGTTTATGTTACAAAAAATAGAAAAACGATGTGCCTGGGGTACTTGTAACACTGATTCCAGTGGATGGGCAATGGAATTTATTTTATTCCATTTCCTAAACCCAAACAAAACAAAGCAAAATTTCCCTAAGCATTCAACCCCAATCTCAATGAAGACGAAAAATTTTCTGGTTGTCATACTCTCATTAAGTTACAATTTTCATCTACTCAAGCAGAACGTTAATGTCATCTTGTGCTTCAGCGAGGTATCTCCGGCTTAAACTAGCTAACGTTAAAGTTAGTGAGTCCATGCTAACGTACAAACCTAAAGAGCGAACTGTTCTCACGTTATGTACGGTGTAGGTCAAAAGCACATAAACAAAGGTCTACATTTCAGTGCCTCTCCATATTAAACTGGTTAAATGTAAAATAATTTAATCTTACACTGTGGTACATGAACAGTGTTGATCCGGGATGTTGTCATTGCAATTGTGATGACCGTAACATGAGGCTTCTCCTGTTTGCATTGTGATCTGTATTTTTACATATTTATTTTAAAATCTTTCATCTATCCCTCTATCCCACTTGAATAATGGTCCTTCTGTATCCAAACCAATCTATCAAAAACATCTTGGGACAAGTTCAAGACAGTTAGCCACTCTGTTTGTTTGTCCGAGTGAGCAACAGTAACTAAGGGGAGTGGGGCTTACCGATAGGTCAATTGTGTAAAGGCAAGTTTACAACAACAACTATAAAGATAAGGATAACCATATTACCATCCACAGCAACGTGTGATAAAGTTTGGTTTATTATAAGCACGTGCTGCAGTTTTGTCATCTGCCACTTTAAATGCTCAACCTCTTTAAAAGCAGGATGGATTCTAATTGGCTGTCGATGTTTTTATCATTCATCATCTGAAAAAAAAAAGTTTTGAAAGGGATTTCAACAACAATGTTGTTGACAGCAACTTGTGGCGTGGATTCTGCCATTCCTTCACATTTAAAATTATTATTAAAGGGGTCATTACATTTATTTATTCAAGCTCTAGAAATGGCTCATTTGGATATTGTGGGATTTGTGACATTACAAGGGCAGATGCATTTGCATATGACTAAAAATGGATCACTTCAGACAGAGGGTCAGAATGAGGGTCTAAAATGATTGTTTTTCCACATATATATTTGTCCAGTAGGAACATTTTCCTATTTTCCAACAACAACAGAAAATGGCTTATAGCAAATTTTACTTTACAACAACAATAGCCTCAGTGTTCTCTGATACTCTAATACTCATTGTTATGATGTTTGAGTCCTCTGGGACTGTAGGAAAGTTCCTTGAGAGCGCTGTAGATTAAAAGACAGGATTTGTACACAAAGATACAAATCTCAAAGTGACATAAACTGGAACCGTTCATCCTCCCGCTCTCCACACCGCAATCTGTAAAGCAGATCTCCACAACATTTCTCTGCTACACTTGGCACTGCACGGACGGAGATGACATTCACTTTGTGTTAACCCTTGGCCTGGATCTGATGAGCTAACTGACACTAATAATTCCTGAAAGAACTCACCCTCCCAGTGGCATAGAATGGCACAACTGCATCGACTGCATGGACAGGAAGCTGCGCCTCCCTTCAGGAGAATCTACTACAACTCCTAGTTTCCTAGCAACAGCTACGTAAAAGCTTCAGTTCGGGCTGAGGCGGATCATGAGGGAAGACAGTGATCTGAAGCACATTGCCTTTGATAGATCTCTGCTTAGTCCCTCCATCCCAATTTCAGCAATTGAGAAATCAACAATAAAAATAAAAGTATGGGGCTTTCCCAAGACAAATGAACTGTGCTGTATGTGCTCGATGGTGATAATTACTTTTATGAGAACGGATTTATACTTTAGGGACTGAAGGATGTTCAAGCCTAAGAAAACAACAACACTACATTTCTACATTTTCAGAAGAAAGTTTGAGTGCTACTCCCATCTATCTTTTTTCTAATGCATGTTATTGTAAATTATTTATCCATGAATGTTTCATTAAAATTTTTCTTAAAACCTTAATTTTTTCTTAATTCCTTGGTGAATTAAGAGAATGCACTTGATCAATCAGTGTTATTTTAATATGATTTATGTACACAATTTGAGCAATTACTCATTATATTTCTATTTATCTTTCATTTATTTTATTTTCAGTATTAGTTTTAGTTATGTTGGTACTTCAATTTCAACTTATTTCAAATATTAAATTTTTTTAATTACAGTTTTTCATATAATATTAATATTTTATTTTAGTATTATTTCTATACATAATTATAGTATTTATTTATTTTTATTAGTTTTTTTATGTTTCTATCATTATTTTAGTTTAGTTTTAGTATTTTGGTTTATTTTATTTTTAGTATTTAGTTTTTTAATTTGGTACTTAAATCTCAAAAGTTTCTCATATAATATTTATATTTTATTTAATTTTTTCAATGAATAAAAACAATTTCTAATAGTTTTAGTTTTGCTAAAGTTGCACAGTAGTCAATAAAGCTAAAGGATACATTCCAAGGATAACTGCTTCAAGGCATTTGATGGGAAGTGATTCTCGTATCATCTCTCTGGCGGTCTCCATCAACCTGGAAAGAGATTAGATTGATGCAATACAGGGTCAATGACTTCTTTTCAATCTAAAATGAACCTTTCATGTTTGGTTATAAGCTCTGTATTTTGTAAAATGGCACTTTTTTAAATGAATATCACACCTGAAAAACATCTTTTTAAAAGAGATTTACCACCAAGAGTGTAAGTGTAAAATAAGAAAAAACAGGAAAGACAGGGCAGACAGACAGGATGATGAAAATGCCTCAGCGATGGCATCACTTACCCACTCAGAGGTCTGGTTTTCTTAATCTCAAAGAACTGCGTTCCTGTATGGTTGTATCTGTCAGAAGTTAAGGAGCTACGTGAAGTTTGTACGGCTCATTTAGGAAGCCTTGTTTTCCTGTTTTTTCATTGTGACTCATGCGTGTCAAAGTGCACAGCTGCAAACAATATCCTGCTGAAACCTATGTACTCATTACTCTTCACAGACATTGCTGTATTTGTGTGAGAAAATTGCTGAGATATTAATCGCACACAATGATGAATATAAATATCCACAGAAGCTGAAATAATCTAACCATCAAGTAGTATAGACAATGCAATATCCAACTTAAAGGAATAGTTAAGCCAAAAATTTAAATTTGCTAAAAAATGTACACACCCTCAGGCCATCCTAAATGTAGATGAGTTTGATTCGTCATCAAACAAATTTGGAGAAATTCAGCATTACATCACTTGCTCACCAATGGATCATCTGCAATGAATGGGTGCCATCAGAATGGGAGTTCAAACATCACAATAATCCACAAGTAATCCACGTGACTGCAGTCCATCAATTAACAACTTGTGAAGTGAAAAGTCACGTGTTTGTATAAAACAAATCCATAATTAAGGCATTTTAACTTTAAACCGTGGCTGCCAGTCATAAAAGTCCATAAACCAAAATAATGCTTCCTCTAATGAAAAAGTCCATCCCCTGTTGTCCTCTCACGTCAAAAACAACATTGAATCTGTTTTCGCTTGTACAGGTGCATCTCAATAAATTAGAATGTCGTGGAAAAGTTCATTTATTTCAGTAATTCAACTCAAATTGTGAAACTCGTGTATTAAATAAATTCAATGCACACAGACTGAAGTAGTTTAAGTCTTTGGTTCTTTTAATTGTGATGATTTTGGCTCACATTTAACAAAAACCCACCAATTCACTATCTCAACAAATGAGAATATGGTGACATGCCAATCAGCTAATCAACTCAAAACACCTGCAAAGGTTTCCTGAGCCTTCAAAATGGCCTCTCAGTTTGGTTCACTAGGCTACACAATCATGGGGAAGACTGCTGATCAGACAGTTGTCCAGAAGACAATCATTGACACCCTTCACAAGGAGGGTAAGCTTTTGCTTCTGATTCAGACAAGACAAAAACAATATTATGGATAGAGGACTCATTTATTGGCAGCAATTATTTGAATTTAAAATGTCTTGATGGATTGTTTAATGCAAACACGCAACTTTTCACTTTACAAGACATTAATTGATGGACTGGAGTCATGTGGATTATTGTTATGTTTTTATCAGCTGTCAAACTCTCATTCTGATGGCACCCATTCACTTTAGAGCATTCACTGGTGAGCAAGTAATGTAAGTTTTAATCTAAATATCTCAAAATCTGTTCAGATGAAGAAACAAACTTAACTACACCTTGGATAGACTGAGGGTGTATACACCTTCAGCAAATGTTCATATTTGGGTGAACTATTCCTTTAATCTATATCAAAGCCACACATTTTCACTGGCAGCCTTTAAAGCATGAGGCAGAAAACTGTAATAATCAGAGTACCAGAAGTATGCATACCCGTGGCTAATATCACTCTACATTAAAGTGACTGACACGCCAACCAAAAAGGCCCTTTGAGTAAGTCAAGCTGACTGAACAAATGACACTGAGCGAAAAAGCATAACTGACACTCCAAAGAAATGAGTGCCCATGAATCCATAATACATCCAGAAGAAACAGAGGTTTAGAATACATCTGTCAACCTTTTCCAGAGCGAACGGTTTGTGGAGGGTAAAGGATACTGCAAGTTTCTCATGTAGTTCTGGACGGATCCATAAAAAAAAAAAAGTGTCTCACACAGCTCCGGGGGCCTTCTGTAGCGAATCGATGCGTTTTTGTAAGAAAAATATCCATATTCAAAACGTAATAATCGCTTTAATCTAGCTTGCGCTCACTGTTGTACACTGGAAGCAGTTCCGGGAGCTTGACGTATGAGGTCAGCGTTGCGCATGCGCCAGTGAGTTTCGTGAAAACTAACGTTTGTTAACAGGAGCAAAGGAAGCAAAGTTTCCTTACTTTAGCAAAGGAAAACCAGTCTCCTCTTGGCTTATATCGAAATCCTCCGACATTCTTCTTTACAAATCCTTGTTTTGTACTTCTAATTAGGTTTGTTTACATAATAACTGCAGTGTCCTCAGACCCAAGGTTATCACTGGAGACTCTGATTCTCCATCAGTGTGGTCATTTACAGTATCACAGTAAGTTCTTTCTCATTGACCGTCACTCTCTGTCTAATGGCTCTAACAGGAATGTCTGGCTTGTGTCACAGCCGTTCGAGTGACTCCTAATCTGGCTGATCTGATGGATTCACTCCACGCACATGTTCAACACTTGCTGGTGGGGAATGTCCCTTAATAAATCACTTTAACATCTAGGGATCTGACTCAACACTTTCGACCAATCAGACGCCTTTGTTCTGCAAACATCAGCACATATGAGTGTGCAGGAATGCACAATAGTGTTAACTAAAACAAAAGACCTAGTATAAACACACAGCTTGACCTTGCGTATGCTGTCCGTCTGTGCACTGAGGATTACTTAGTCTGTGATTAAGACTCACTTTATCTCCTCCGAGGCCCTTAATTTGCATGCTCTATGAAGCCTGATCGGGTCTGATTGGTTTATGT
>NW_015505652.1:220844-221759 GCF_001515645.1 Sinocyclocheilus grahami
GAAGAGAATTAGCAATGAACAAAGGTCGTCCTCTCGCACACAAGCCTCTATTCATTAGAAGAAAAGAAGCAATTAATGAAAGCAAGAAAATTGGCTGTCCTCTATCTGAAACAATCTCTTTATTACAACACATTAACAGCATTAAACCAAAGCTTGTCAGATAAATGCAGGCAGAATTATGCATTGGGTTTTATTTTCAATAAGAGCACCATGTGTGTTGGTGGCATGCAAGAGCTGCTCGGTCACAGGAGGAAATAAGAAGGGGAGAAAGGAAATCATCTCGTTTCCTCTTTATCTCTCTCTGGCCAGTGCAAGAGAATGAGAGAATTTAGAAAGGCAGGGTAGTACAGTTTTGTCTGTCTGTGCTGACTTCTGGAGCCTTTGAATGCATGATAAAGAAGCACAGAAATGCATTGTACAATATGTCTAAATTCTGCGCCAACGTTATGATGGCAGAATAACAATGCTGTTATTCGGAGTAGAATAACTTTTGAAAGACAGAGGTGCAAACACACACCTTCTTTCTCAGCACTTAAATAGAGGTGTTTAGAAACCTGAGGTGTGACAAATGTCACAAGAACTTATAGCCTCATTAAAATGGTGTTGATGGAATGGAACCCAGTGTTTCTCAACTGGCAAGCCAACATAGCATCAACATTTTTATCGTATATAAAAGTAAACAAAACACCAGTAATATACTGTTTTTACTACATTTTTGATTAAAGAAATGCAGCTTTGGTGAACATAAGAGACTGCTTTCAACTAACGTTTTCAGCGATAACTTTTTTATTATCATATCCCCTGTCCGTAACATAAACCCAGCAGTTGAGAACCACTGCTTGAAATGATCACAGCACAGTTATCATTTCAATTTATGTTAAAGGGTTAGTTCACCCAAAAATGAAAATTAGCCCA
>NW_015505652.1:223071-223646 GCF_001515645.1 Sinocyclocheilus grahami
CTAGTTTCAACATTATTTGTTCTTCAGACATTCCTCTTTAAAAGATGTATCAGCTGTATGCAAAGTGACCCACATATGTTTTTTGACCAAATCATACAGGGCCTTAAAAATAGTGGATTAGTAAGTATTATAACACTTAATATTTTGGCTTTATTCTTCATTTATGTATTTACTTCACCATAAATAAAATGATCAAAATCCAAATTTTTAGCTGTGGACGTCTGGTTGAGATGTGAAGGATTGACCCAAAAACAATTTGATAAAGGCCCAAATGCTAGACAAAACAACAGGAATTATGCAGATTATCCCTAATAACACTCAAAAATGGAGCAAATGCAAATGCTCTAGCAAATGGGTATCCAAATACTAAAGCCAAAAGACCATTACCAAAACACTGGTAACATTTTTTGCATGCATACACCACAATTTACAACTTACAAATTTACAACAATTTCTTCTCTCGGAAGAGAAGAAATTGTTGAATGAAGTCTTTTGTTTTCTTTGTACACAAAATAATATTCTCGTAGCTTCATAAAATTACAGTTGAACCACTGTTGTCACATGGACTATTTTAA
>NW_015505652.1:224669-227089 GCF_001515645.1 Sinocyclocheilus grahami
ATTTGCATGCTCTATGAAGCCTGATCGGGTCTGATTGGTTTATGTTTGGAGGTTAGAGCAACATTGTGATAAAGGGACATGGCAGCAACCTTAATCCTAGTGAAAGTTTTAAGATGTCACATGGCATCATTCCTCATTTAATGTGCATTAACAAAGGCATGTTTCTGCATAGTTGTCATTGGTTGGATCAGATCTCTCATTTGCCTGGTTTGTAATCAAATTATGAGAAGGGACAATGTGACTGTTGGAATACACATGGATGAGTAAATCCACTCACATGTCACACAGTCTACACGTCCTCTTGGTGGAAACTGGGTCACACAAATGGCAGTTTGTGAGATGCTATTTATATATAAACACTATTCCTGTGAATGTGTCCAAGGTTTCATATATAGGCCAATTTTGAGGTTCAAAAGTTTTTTGTGTGTGTTTTTGAAAGAAATATGTTATGCTCACTAAGGCTGCATTTATTTTATTATTTGAAAAATAAATAAATAAATAACATTTTAAACTATTATTACAATTTAAAATATACATTTTCTATTTTAGTATATTTTAAAATGTGATATATTACTGTGATTGCAAAGCTCAATATTTAGCAGCCATTACTCCAGTCTTCAGTGTCACATGATCCTTCAGAAAGCATTCTAATATGCTGATTTGCTGCTCAAGAAACATTTATTGTTATTATTATTATCAATGTTGAAAATAGATGTGCGAAACTGTGAAAAACACATTTCAGGATTATTTCATGAATAGAAAAATCCAAAAGAACAGCATTTATTTGAAATAGAAATCTTTTGCAACATTATAAATGCCATTACTGTCACTTACAATCAATTAAACACATTCTTGCTGAATAAAAGTGTTAATTTCTTTAAAGGGGTCATATGATGCTAATTTAAAGATCATTATTTTGTGTATTTGGTGTAACAGAATATGTTGACATGCTTTAATGTTCAAAAAACACATTATTTTTCAAATACTGTACATTATTTCTGAATAAAAGTTGCGGAATAAACTTTAATTTCTTTAAAGAAATCATACTGAACCCAAACTTTTGAGTGGTAGTGTGCATTGACCATAAAATATGATGTGTGTGGTTTTATATTATAATTGTTTTCTAAAAAAAACGAATAATTTTAAAATGTGTGTGTGTATATATATATATATATATATATATAAGGAATCCAATTCATTAACATTACATTTTACTCTATTATTGATAGGCAAAATGCCTGTTTTCCCTGTACCAATGTTCACATTTATAATAGATTAGTTTGGCCAGTTTTCTCAGACCCACAGCATGGCTTTTGTCCTTTTTGACTTTGATCTTTCTCTTAACTGATTATAAATGTACTGAGATATCTTCCACTTCATATTATCAAGATTAGCACGGTTGAGCCTCTTGGTGTTTGGCATGTTTAGTTCACAAAAGTGATGAGAGGCAACACTGGAAATTAAAATCAGATTAACTTACTGCTTGTCCTTTGTTTATATTGCTCACGTTGACGCCGTGTCTTTTGAGGTCTGATTTAATCAGAGCTGTAAAAACAACACAGAAGTTTCTCAATGCTCTTCAGTAACACTACTGATTAATGAGAGAAAGGCCTGTAAATAGGAAAATGAACCTGTTAGAACAATGCCAAGGAGGATCCAAGCACACAAGAAAATGTTTCCACTGAGTGGGCCATAGTCTGTGGTAAGCTGCCCTTGGATGAGAGTAAAAATGATGCCGAACACCTAAAATTAAAGACAGTAGAGTATGAGGCAAAAATATGTAAGTAACAATGACTTATTCAAGAAGACTTTAAACCTGTTCTTCAACATATTAGAGGATACATAGAGGAAATGCTGAAGAACTAAGTATATCAATTTTAATGTGGGTGTGCATCTTACCAGGCTGTTCAAATTGAAAGTGGTTACCATGGCGTATGGAAATGATCAACTGAAAGCTTATTGTAAAAATGAAACAAGTCAGGAATGAGCAGGTCCTACATACCTGTGCAAATGCATTAAGAAGACCAGATGATGTGCCCTCCGACTCAGGGTATGTGATTTCGACGCCAAATTCAAAGCCAATGGGAAGGTAACCGGTCATAAAAAACCTTTAGAAAAGAACAGTAGTAACATGAGTCAAATACACCTACCTGGGAGTGAAAACTATTTGAATGTGAGAAGTTAACGTACGACATGTTTAAGTGAATCACACAACAATGGGGAAGCAAAACCTGACCAGTGACCACTTCTGCTGTTTTTACACACACAACTGTGCCACTGGGTTGTTCACAAACATTTCCTAAAACACTTGCTTTTGATCAATAAATATTCAAATAAAATATTGTGTGTATATTTATATTTATATATATATATATATATATATATATATATATGTGTGTGTGTGTGTGTGTGTGTGTGTG
>NW_015505652.1:233147-234550 GCF_001515645.1 Sinocyclocheilus grahami
AACGTTCAAAAAAGTTTACTTGAAATAGACTGTTTTAAATGTATCTTAAATATAGCTTTTGTGACATTATAAATGTTTTTACTGTCACTTTTGATCAAATGAATTTATCCTTGCTGAATAAAAGTATTAATTTCTTTAGTATTAAGTCGTTTTCTGAATATATATATAATATAATTTTTTTTAGTGTATGTAATATAAAAGTATAATATATAACACAATATGTTAATAATATATGATAATATAGTATAATTATATAAAATACAAACAAATACATATATATAAAAGAGTATGTATATACAAACTGTGTGTGGTAAGAGAACAAAGGAACAGTGACCTGTCTGGACTTATGAATCTAGATACTAATTTCAGAAATGATAGTAACAGGTACACAAGTTGAACTCTAGTAGCAGGCTTACCCTAGGACGCCAGCAGTAAAAAAGATAACAAGCAGATTTTCCAAGTTCAGCGTGAATGTGAACACCACCATTCCAATGAAGGACAGGACGTAGACAATCAATGTAGTCAATCTAAAGGACGAGAGGAAAAATTAAAAACTCTGACATGCTGCTTTTCTCAGATCTGATATATAAACAGTAAATGCATAAAATTAAGTGATGGAGGTTAATCCTATTAAAAATTAGTAAATGTGTGGTCACATTTATCATTGTTCTTTCAATAATAATCTGGAATTTCTCATGAGCATGGGGATTTCGCAAAGAGTTCTAGTTGGTCACACAAATTTACCAAAAGAATTGACCAAACGAAAGCTGGGTGGTTTGAAAGAGACTTGTGTGTGAACTGTGCCTCATACATCACTGAACTATTGACAATAAAAACGGACCTTGTTTGTCCACAATATTTTGCCAAAATGGGACCACATCTTAAAAAGAGAAATTTTAGATTATGATTAAAAGATTAGCAGCTAATAATCAAAATCCGATACTAATATGAGTGCCAGAGCTAAATACTTTAAAGCCATTTAAATTTAATTAAAATCTAAATATCTGAGGAAAATAATATTCGGTTTGCCAGATATACATACTTATAGGTTTTAGTACGATCCAACCAGATTCCACACAGTATGGAGCCAAACATTCCAGCCACCACCAAAGTCAAGCCGATTCTCCCTGTGTTTAGCTCTTCGCCCTAAAGAAAGAGTTTTTAAGAGTTTAAATTAGCATTTCAATCATGCTAGTAATTACGAGCACTTCCTGTGTCTATATGCCTCTTTAAGATTAATCGCTTCATGTATTCCGCAAATAGTAAGTCGCTTTGAATAAAAGCGTCTGCTCAGTGAATAAATGTAAATGTAATACTGTCCTCAAGCGAGCTTTGATCTCAGGATTTTGGGATTAAAAGCTCACAAAATTAAGTTCAATCATGACAACTCTCTGAACATTTTA
>NW_015505652.1:234560-235737 GCF_001515645.1 Sinocyclocheilus grahami
AAGGAAAACTTGAAATCGCATCATATGACCCCTTTAAAAAACAAATGACCCCAAACTTAAGTACTGTCAAATATTATTTTGACAAAAAAAAAAACAGTGATGTATCAGATGGCATTACCTATTAAAAAAAACTTCATATATATATATATATACCAAGAAAAAAGAAAAAAAGTATTATAAACTACTGGACTTAAAAGATGACCAGAAACATGATAATACCATATGACCATTCTGCATTTTTATATCCATTATCCATTTTCTACTGACATCTGTACAAACACACATTCAGTGGCTGTCACTTAAAACCTAGTAACTTGCCAAACAAGAAATCTTTTTGGGCATTTTATAAATACGTTGCCTGCTTAGACATTTAAGCATTTTCAAGCATTTTTAGGGTACCAGCATTTGGGGGATTATATAACTAGCGTTAAGCTGTCTATCAACATTTTGTGTATCGTATCACACAGGAGCATACGTATGTGTATCATACATATGAGCTTCCTAACAAGATAACATTTTGGGGTCTCAAATATTTCAAGACATATCATCACATCTATATGACGCCAAAAATGTTGTCTAGACAGGCAGCTCACTGGACTTTGAGTTTTGAGATATTTAAATGAGTCTACATAAATAATCCATTACTTTCCACTTACTTTAGAGAGGTGTGTTGCATTTCGTATTCTATCCACCATCTCCTGTCCATCAGGATGAACTTTGGTGACATGTGACCACATTCTGTCCCAGGTGACAGTGTCTATGGGAAAGCCCGTCCTGTTCACGAAAAACGGGACCTCGCCGTCTTTCTCCTCTTCCTCGCCGGAAGACCTGCCGGTGTTGTTCGCGGCAGTGGATGCGGTGGATTCAGCCGCCGGACCGGTAGTGTGACAGTAGGTACTGCTGCTCTTGGACCGCCCGTGTCTGCTGCTCTTGGCCGTTGAGCCGCTGCTGGTGGCGCTTGGTCCGGTCATTGTTCAGAAGTCTTCCGAGGGGGAGTTTCCCCTTGTTTTTCCCCAGATCAGTTATGACTGCCCAGCATTCATACACAAAGACATGTTGCGCCTCGAACATGCACACTAATGTGCCAAAACCACTCGGTCCTGCTCAAGAGTAAGAAAATCAGGTGATTTGAAAAAGATTCAGAGGCAGAAAAATGCTCAGCGATACCATTTCTGTA
>NW_015505652.1:235747-236409 GCF_001515645.1 Sinocyclocheilus grahami
ATCTACGGTAGAATAATTTAACACCTGACTGTAGAGTGTTAATGAATGATCTGCTTTTCCGAGTAGGCGTGTAACCGCTTTCACTGACGGTCTCAAATGGTCATTCACTCTAACGTTTTTTGATACTGTTATTGTATCACCATAAACTACAGCCAACCACGCTCTCCCAGCTTTTCATTGGACGAAGCAACAAAGCGAGGCGGGTTCAATTCCATATAAGGGCAATAGATCCGCCTGCGATTGGTCAAAATGGCGTAAATGGGCGTGAACGTTCGTTGTGTATCCAGCAGGGTTTTTTTTTTGTGAGTTTTTAAAATGTGCATTTAAAGTGTGTGTCAAATCAAGACCATATAGTTTTCTAATAAGTAAAATATTTATTGCACCTTTTCATTCTTTTTGTTAAAAATGGCCTCAAAACGCATGAAAGTAAAACTCATAGGAGTGTTATTTGGTTATAATGGTTTTTGTTCCGATTTTGAATTCGTTTTTATTTATTTTTGACATTTCAGTTAAAGCTTTAGTATTAATTCGTTTTTGAATGTGTCTATGTAGGTTTAAGTCGTTTTTATTGCAATGTTTAGTTATTTTAGGATATTAAGTTATACTGAATGAAAATGGAAAATGTTTCCTTGAAAACTAGCTTAAATAAAAACGTTTATATC
>NW_015505652.1:236419-241443 GCF_001515645.1 Sinocyclocheilus grahami
TTATCACTGGAGACTCTGATTCTCCATCAGTGTGGTCATTTACAGGTTCACAGTAAGTTCTTTCTCATTGACCGTCACTCCCTGTCTAATGGCTCTAACAGGAATGTCTGGCTTGTGTCACAGCCGTTCGAGTGACTCCTAATCTGGCTGATCTGATGGATTCACTCCACGCACATGTTCAACACTTGCTGGTGGGGAATGTCCCTTAATAAATCACTTTAACATCTAGGGATCTGACTCAATACTTTCAACCAATCAGACGCCTTTGTTCTGCAAACATCAGCACATATGAGTGTGCAGGAATGCACAATAGTGTTAACTAAAACAAAAGAGCTAGTATAAACACACAGCTTGACCTTGCGTATGCTGTCCGTCTGTGCACTGAGGATTACTTAGTCTGTGATTAAGACTCACTTTATCCCCTCCGAGGCCCTTCATTTGCATGCTCTATGAAGCCTGATCGGGTCTGATTGGTTTATGTTTGGAGGTTAGAGCAACATTGTGATAAAGGGACATTATATATATATATATATATATATATATATATATATATATGCTAAATTCATCAGCTGTGATTATATTTGATTTTATTTATAAAATATAACATTTGATGTAATTTAAATATAGCCTACTGCATTATGTTTCTAAATCCTGGCTGTAATTTTTATCTCCTCTAGGTGTCTGAAATGAGAGATTGTGCAGAAGATATTCCTCACCCAATCATTTTAGAATGCTTTTAGCTTCTGCTCTCCCTTTAATGTGAAGTTCAAAAGACCCAAACAAGAGCTGTTTCGATAAAACACATCTAAAGCGAGGTGATCAATTATAGCTGTCCTGTATGATCACTAGAGGGCGCTAGAGTTCTAAATGTAAAAAGAAATCTTATTAAATATTTAGATGTTTTCAAGTGGCTCCAATAGAGTGGTAGTGGGCCTTTGAGAATGTTTAGAGAAACACAGTGTAAATATCAAAATTAATTAATAATAAATCTAAACTCGCACTACTATAATGAGTAGAAAAAACATGGGTAGAAAAAAACTTAATAGAATCCATGCATTGTTAGAATAAAGCAATAAGCCCCAAGAAGCGTGGTTTATAGTGAATTTATAACAGCTAAGGGGCATTGTTAGGCACCACGCGAAACGGAGTGCCTAAAACCCCCTTAGCTGTTATAAATTCACATGGATTCGCTACAGGAGGCCTTTATTCACCCCTGGAGCCGTG
This sequence comes from Sinocyclocheilus grahami, assembly GCF_001515645.1. NCBI lineage: Eukaryota > Metazoa > Chordata > Actinopteri > Cypriniformes > Cyprinidae > Sinocyclocheilus > Sinocyclocheilus grahami. The sequence continues at coordinate 237,644 of NW_015505652.1, forward strand.
TGAGGTACGTTTTATGGATGCGCGCACTTTATTTGACGACTTGTGGACTGTTCAACTGCTACACTCGCTGACTGCAATGATAGAGCTTGGAATAGCCAGGACGATTTTTAATATAACTCCGACTGGATTCGTCTGAAAGAAGAACGTCATATACACCTAGGATGCCTCGAGGGTGAGTAAAACACAAGCTAATTTTCATTTTGGGTGAACTAACCCTTTAACATTCATGATGTTAATTTCTCACTGTATGAATTGGGTCTCTGTAAGAAACTCCATAGATGGCATTGTAAATGTTAGGATGGGGGTATGTCACATGAGAATGATCATAATGATCACATGAAAACCCTTGTATATTACAAATATGTGCAATATATTTACATCTGTATTATTTAACATTTTATTGGATCGGTATTTTTTGTTTGATTTTAATCAACAAACTGCATAATTCAATTTTAGCAATATTCTTTTTATTATTTTACAACAGCAATGATGGAAACATGAGACACTTCCACTCCTCCAGTGTTCAGAGTGTAATGCTAATGAGTTCTTGCACAGAGTTTTACTCTACAGTGACTTTCCCAGCATCATTTGTGGCAATGAAACCCGAGTTTACACAGCTGCCTTCATTAACCGACAAGTATTTTACGAAGTAGAAACAGTAGAAATTGAATCAAAAATTAATAAATACAATAACAATTCTGAAAAAGCCATCTTTCCAATAAATATGCTTCTAAAATACAAAAATTAGTTCATAAAAGGCAAACCTAGGCTTATGAAATAATAGTGCTTCTTGCTACCACACATCTGAGGTATGACATTTTCATAAAACCTCACTAGGCCTGTCAGCGACACACTCTTGTAAATGGATCGCATTCCTTTAATGCGATACAAATGCTGTCAGATTGAGTTGTGCTCTCCAGAAAAGTCTAAACAAGTATGTTTTTCAGGTCAAAAAAGCACTACACGACAATGACTGCGTAAGCACTTGAAATGACGTCAGTCTCATCAAGGTAAGGGAATAGCACTCACTTATGTTTACCCATGCACTACATTTGACATAATAAGCCTTTTCGGTTTATAGAACACTCTTCATTTAACGCATGGGCAATCTTCATCATCCTCAATAAATAAAATGGGAATTTATGGCCTTTGTGGAACTATTACATGTAGATGTTCTGCAATGCAACAGCAGATGTGAGAAATAAACAACATTGCTTCACAGTAGCACACAATCAGAAAGGTCCTTTGAGACGAAGCGAACAAACATGCTGCTCCAGACACACTAACAGTATTGTGCATATGGCCATTACAAGCCCTTTTAAATACCTAATATTTGGTCCACGATTCTTGAAATAAAGTAGAAAGTATCATCATGCATGTATAATTTTGAGACCGATTGTATGTACACGTTTCAGCCTAGATTTGGAGAAATGAATTCACAGCATATTTGTGAACAATTATCACTGTCCGTTTTCAATGAACGTTCTTTATAACATCAACATTACAGCAAAATAAGGAGATTTCAAGTCATCGCAGGAGAGTCTGTGATCGGTTGTGATGTCTGATGTGCTGTTGGAGACGTTTAAGACTTAAATTGAAGTCTCATGAGGTAAGCTAGAAGACTCCAGCTTGACGTCACTGGACGCTTTTTCCGAAGGCAGCTCAGTAGGAACCTCCAGGAAAGACAAATACGTGTTCAATTAAGATCTGTAACTCTTTTTCATTTCCCTAAAGATGGCAATTCATTGACAAAAACGATGATCTTGAACATCAGGCTACTGAAGGCCAAATAATACACTACCGTTTAAAGGTTTGGGGTCAGGGAGATTTATTCATGTTTTTGAAAGAAATCTCCTATGCTCACCAAGGCTGCATGTATTTGATCAAAATACTGTAAAACGTATAAACTTGTGAAATATTAATACAATTTAAAACAACTGTTTTCTATAGTAATATATTTTAAAATAGAATTTATTCCTGTGATGACAAAGCTGAATTTTAAGCAGCCATTACTCCAATCTCATTCTTCAGAAATTATTCTAATAAGCTGAACTGGTAAAACATTTGTTTTTATTATCAGTGTTGAAACGGTTGTGCTCCATAACATTTTTGTGAAAACCACGATACATTTTTCCAAGATTCTTTGATGAATAGAAAGTTTAAAAGCACAGCATTTATTTGAAATGGAAATGTTTGTAACATTGTAAATGCCTGAATAAAAGTTGCGGAATAAACTTTAATTTCTTTAAAGAAATCATACTGAACCCAAACTTTTGAATGGTAGTGTGCATTGACCATAAAATATGATGTGTGTGGTTTTATATTATAATTGTTTTCTAAAAAAAACTAAGACAATGGTACAAAAGGAATACCAAATCATTGTTTTAAGTGTGAAAATATAGCAAAAGTAACACTTCGCTTTAAGCGTTCATTTACTGATGAGTGATTTTTGCTAGAAAAAAAGAGCAGGAAAAATACCAAGCGTCTCAGAGCCGACAGAAGCTATGGAAAGATATACACACACTTTAACATTAATATAGTTTGAGCTTATTAACTTGTCACATCGGCTGGGGCTCACAGGCATGTTCTTTTGCTTGACAGAGGGGGATGAGATCGGTACGGGGGCCACTGATGACACAGAGGAAGAGACCCCAACAAATCAGATGGCTGGAAAGAGCCCAAACTTCTGTGTTCTTCTACATGGCAGCCTAAAGGTGGAGGGGATGGTGGCACTTGTACAACTAGGGTAAGGATCAATATGAAAATATGCATCTGCCTTTTCATAAGCATTCTAAATGTTGGCATTACATTAAAAAAATTAGCTTTTAGTGAATTGCACTGTCAAATGAGAAGGATTTGTTTTCATCTCCAGCATATTTGAGATGAGTAATCTAGTTACTGTGAAATCAAAGTTTTCCCTGTCCATAATGTTTCCTCTGGCAGGCCAGACTGGTTCGGGATGCTTTATTCCCAGGCAGACAGTAAGAAGAAGTCCAATCTAATGATGTCACTCTTTGAGCCTGGCTCGGAGCCTCTGCCCTGGTTAGGCAGAATATCACAGCTTGGCCCTGCCTCAGGTAGCACATTGTTACTTTATGTGACTATGTGACAGCCACACTAAAAATGCATAAAAAATAAACGGCACTGTATTGTTTTATGCATTGTGTTCCAATAATTAATACGCTCTTTAAACGCAACAACATCTTAGAATAACATTCAGCATATGCTGTAACCAAACTCATACAAGTCCATGTGGAAAAAATGCCATTCAAAGAGGATTAGCATAATTATCTCCTCATGAATTGGAAACATAAACAACAGGATTAAAACGTATAGAACCTACACACAATCAAACAATAAGGAAATAATCCCCAGCATCAATTATGTATCATTCTGCTGTATTGCAATTAATATGCAAATATGCAATCATAAATATATTTTCACATTGAATCTCCAAATTAAAGTAGAAACAACAAGATGTTATATTTTATTAATTATTATATATATATATATATGTGTGTGTGTGTGTGTGTGTGTGTGTTAATAATATTACATAATTTATATATATTTGATATGTATCTATTTGATAAATAGAACATTCAAAAAATGGAGTTTACTTGAAATAGATTGTTTTAAATGTATCTTAAATATAGCTTTTGTGACATTATAAATGTTTTTACTGTCACTTTTGATCAAATGAATTTATCCTTGCTGAATAAAAGTATTAATTTTTTTAGTATTAAGTCGTTTTCTGAATACAGTGTGTACGGAAAGTATTCAGACCCCCTTAAATTTTTCAC
>NW_015505652.1:241453-242421 GCF_001515645.1 Sinocyclocheilus grahami
TAAATGTACTGAGATATCTTCCACTTCATATTATCAAGATTAGCATGGTTGAGCCTCTTGGTGTTTGGCATGTTTAGTTCACAAAAGTGATGAGAGGCAACACTGGAAATTAAAATCAGTTTAACTTACTGCTTGTCCTTTGTTTATATTGCTCACGTTGACGCCGTGTCTTTTGAGGTCTGATTTAATCAGAGCTGTAAAAACAATACAGAAGTTTCTCAATGCTCTTCAGTAACACTACTGATTAATGAGAGAAAGGCCTGTAAATAGGACAATTAACCTGTTAGAACAATGCCAAGGAGGATCCAAGCACACAAGAAAATGTTTCCACTGAGTGGGCCATAGTCTGTGGTAAGCTGCCCTTGGATGAGAGTAAAAATTATGCCGAACACCTAAAATTAAAGACAGTAGAGTATGAGGCAAAAATATGTAAGTAACAATGACTTATTCAAGAAGACTTTAAACCTGTTCTTCAACATATTAGAGGATACATAGAGGAAATGCTGAAGAACTAAGTATATCAATTTTAATGTGGGTGTGCATCTCTGAAAGCTTATTGTAAAAATGAAACAAGTCAGGAATGAGCAGGTCCTACATACCTGTGCAAATGCATTAAGAAGACCAGATGATGTGCCCTCCGACTCAGGGTATGTGATTTCGACGCCAAATTCAAAGCCAATGGGAAGGTAACCGGTCATAAAAAACCTTTAGAAAAGAACAGTAGTAACATGAGTCAAATACACTTACCTGGCAGTGAAAACTATTTGAATGTGAGAAGTTAACGTACGACATGTACAAACATGTTTAAGTGACTCACACAACAATGGGGAAGCAAAACCTGACCAGTGACCACTTCTGCTGTTTTTATACACACAACTGTGCCACTGGGTTGTTCACAAACATTTCCAAAAACACTTGCTTTTGATCAATAAATATTAAAATAAAATATTGTGTGTATATTTTATATA
>NW_015505652.1:242963-244216 GCF_001515645.1 Sinocyclocheilus grahami
TCTGAATACTTTCCGTACCCACTGTATATATATAATTTTTTTTTAGCGTATGTAATATAAAAGTATAATATATAACACAATATGTTAATAATATAGTATAATTATATAAAATACAAACAAATACATATATATAAAAGAGTATGTATATACAAACTGTGTGTGGTAAGAGAACAAAGGAACAGTGACCTGTCTGGACTTATGAATCAAGATACTAATTTCAGAAATGACAGTAACAGGTACACAAGTTGAACTCTAGTAGCAGGCTTACCCTAGGACACCAGCAGTAAAAAAGATAACAAGCAGATTTTCCAAGTTCAGCGTGAATGTGAACACCACCATTCCAATGAAGGACAGGACGTAGACGATCAATGTAGTCAATCTAAAGGACGAGAGGAAAAATTAAAAACTCTGACATGCTGCTTTTCTCAGATCTGATATATAAACAGTAAATGCATAAAATTAAGTGATGAAGGTTAATCCTATTAAAAATTAGTAAATGTGTGGTCACATTTATCATTGTTCTTTCAATAATAATCTGGAATTTCTCATGAGCATGGGGATTTCGCAAAGAGTTCTAGTTGGTCACACAAATTTACCAAAAGAATTGACCAAACGAAAGCTGGTTGGTTTGAAAGAGACTTGTGTGAACTCTGCCTCATACATCACTGAACTATTGACAATAAAAACGGACCTTGTTTGTCCACAATATTTTGCCAAAATGGGACCACATCTTAAAAAGAGAAATTTTAGATTATGATTAAAAGATTAGCAGCTAATAATCAAAATCCGATACTAATATGAGTGCCAGAGCTAAATACTTTAAAGCCATTTAAATTTAATTAAAATCTAAATATCTGAGGAAAATAATATTCGGTTTGCCAGATATACATACTTATAGGTTTTAGTACGATCCAACCAGATTCCACACAGTATGGAGCCAAACATTCCAGCCACCACCAAAGTCAAGCCGATTCTCCCTGTGTTTAGCTCTTCACCCTAAAGAAAGAGTTTTTAAGAGTTTAAATTAGCATTTCAATCATGCTAGTAATTACGAGCACGTCCTGTGTCTATATGCCTCTTTAAGATTAATCGCTTCATGTATTCCGCAAATAGTAAGTCGCTTTGAATAAAAGCATCTGCTCAGTGAATAAATGTAAATGTAATACTGTCCTCAAGCGAGCTTTGATCTCAGGATTTTGGGATTAAATGCTCACAAAATTAAGTTCAATCATGACAACTCTCTGAACATTTTA
>NW_015505652.1:244805-247018 GCF_001515645.1 Sinocyclocheilus grahami
ATTACAACTAAGGGTATTTATAGCTTAAGGGGTTTGTTGCAAGCGAGCCCAGAATGTATTCTGAGCCTGGTCTACAACACTTTTGACTAACTTTCAATGTTTTGTTAGGGACACGGCTTTCAAATGGACCTCACAACCATATATGGAAGTGTTATGCGCGGTAAGAAATATCACATGGTGTGTGGTCACTAAACTTAAGCCTGCAGAACATTCGGACACATCAAACTTGGGAATGTACACAGTGCTTGTCTTTTCATTTGGATTCTGTCATGAGTAGCAGGCATGCATGAAAAGCGGCTAATGAACTGCAGGAGCCTGGACAATAAAGCAGTGACCAGCCGCCCATTCCCGGCAAACACTTCAAAAAGTGCGCCTGAGACGGACGCAGAAAGACTCCTACACACATGCGCGTGGCATTTTCATGCCGAGTTTATCAAAGGTCACTTACCGGATAATGAGAAATTATCATTTGATTGAGAAGTGTAGATACAGAGTAGAATGATCCGGTCATGATGCCTAAAAACAATATCAAATATTTTATAAATTATGTTGAAAAAAAAAAAGATTTGACAATGTTTGCTGAAGTGCAGAACTTTCTATATAATGAAACAGAAATTGTAGCATTAGAGAAGGCTGATACTGTATTATTACTGTTAAAAAGTTAAAGTTAATAATAAAGTTTATAAGTCCTATACATGACAAAATAACTAACCATCTCATAATAAATGGTGTATAGTGTGTGAATAAAAGCACGGGGAACATATTAAGATGAGATTAAAGGAACAGTTAACCCTAAAATTAAAATTAAAATAATTAATAAATAAGGTTTTAATTATTCATTATTGCCACAAGCAAAAATAAAATATAAACATATATAAAATTATCTAAAAATTACATTTATTATAATTAAATACATACAACTATTCAAATAAATAAATCTGCTTTTCTGTTCCACAGAAGAAAGCCATACAGTTTTAAGAATGACATAAGTGTGAGTAAAGGATGACAGAATTTTAATTTTGCATTAAATAATTGTCTTTCTCACCATAGCTGATGAGGAGCAGAATGAAGGGCTTGTTCTTGAAGAGGTTGATGATTGATTTCTTGTATGAATAGTCTTCAGCTGGGCCGGTGGAGAGAACAGCTTGTGCTTTGCTGGGTGGGAGTGGAGGTCTGTCCTTAATGACTGAGAAAACAAATGGGAGAGACACACATGAACTTCTACTACTGAACATGTCTACAGCTGTTATGAGAGGTTAACGTACTTGTATTCGTTTTGATACTCTTTAAAATATGAATCACTCTTGCATACAAATCTCTTGTCTATGTTTATAAAACAGCTTTTTTCCATGTTCTGATGACAGATGACACATCATTATATGCAAAGATTTTGTGCAAGATGTTTCTAAGTCAACTAGTTGCAACTTGGTTGTGTATTGTAAACTATAATGGCATAAAAGCATGCAGAAGACTATGAGAAAAGGCTGTATTGCATGATTTGCATTATTACATGCATCAGTTGCAATTATTTCTTTATGCTCTGCCTCTTTCTCTCAACTGCTGGAAAAAAGTTCTAACAATGTGAAATGAAAATACTAGTTTTTACCAAATATTGTTAGAAGGAAGAGCAGAGTTGAAACTCCAGCGGTTCCATAGAACATTATGCTGATGTTGTGGCCCATGAGATCTTTGTCGTCGGCTGTGTTGGGAACCAGTACAGGTGGGAGCAGGAAACCGATGCGATGTGGTTCGACTTTTTCTTTATATAATGTGTGACAAATTATTCCAAATCAGTATATAAAACAATAATAAATCACTAGGCACTTTAAGAATGTTAAATACACACTGTTAAATACTTCAGGTCACACTTCAAGTTAGTGTTACAGTGTTATAGTGTTCATATTACTGTTCATTTAAATGCTTAGCACCCTTAAAAAAATGTACATGGTTACCATAGTTCCCGCCAAAATAATAACATACAATAATCAATGGAAAGATTGGAAACCAAAACTGCTTTGTTACCAATATTCTTTCAAATATCTCCTATTGTGTTCCACAAAAGAGTGAGAGAAAGTCAAACAGGTTTGGAATGGCAATTAGCATTTTTGGCGAACTGTACCTTTAAAATAATTGTAAAATAATAAAGTTATTTTATAAGAAAAAGTTGTCAATAAACTATTAGTAATAAAATGATTAATGTGAAACATTAATGA
>NW_015505652.1:248573-250203 GCF_001515645.1 Sinocyclocheilus grahami
TTTTCCACGACATTCTAATTTATTGAGATGCACCTGTATTTTGTCGCTCTATTGAAATAATTAAAAGACCTGTTTAGAGCAAAAGTCCAGTTTGAATCCAGCTGGATTTTCCAGCTTTTATTTTAGTGGATACCATGATCTTTTTTATGAAATCATTGTATTTTTTTTAGAAGCAAGTGGCATTGGTAATATGTCAAATGTCGAGTAATATTTAACCAAATTAATCGTTAATGACATATAATTTACAAGCCACACCTGGTTGCCCAACACCGCTGTGGCACAGGCAGTGGAAACTTCTCTCGGGCCGAACCAAACCGACGCGATTCTGGAGGGGAGGCCGAGGATGAACACCTGTGCCACAGAGCATAAGATCTGGGCGGTCATGGTGACCCAGAACAGGCCTGGCCCCACGCTGGCGCACTTTACCCACGCGCCCAGGGCATTCAGTCCGGCCCCTAACAACGCCGTCATCCTCAGCCCCTTCTTATCCAACAGCCACGTCGCGGGGAAGATTAAAGGCACATACGCGACCATATAGACCACGGAGAGCCAGTCAATCGCGATGCTTGATACATTATAATAGTCCATGAAGATGTTGGTAATGATGCTGTACTGGATCCACTGAAAGGCGTTGACGAGCGAATAGAGGCTGAACACCGCGAGAACGGCAAACCGCCTCCAGTAGAGTCTCGTCTCCAGGGCTTCGTTATTCCGTTCGCCGGGCAGCATCGCCTCTTTTTCGTCCGGAGGTGGAAGCTCCCGTTCCAGCGCCCTCGGATCCAGCGTTATATGGACCGGTCCATTGGAAAGCTCCTTGTAGCCGCTGTCCTCGTCTGTATTTCCTTCAGTGACACCGCCGTCAGGTGTGCTGTCGGGCAGAATATGCTGCTCCAGTAGAAACTCACCTGCCACCATTTCGGCAAAATGAACCCCTTCACTTAAGACATAAACGATTCTAGTTTATATCAGGTTGGACTAGATGTGTAGCCTAATTCTCTTCCTGAAGCGGTAAGCGTATGAGATAAAGAGATAATGATGACGTTTTCAGATGCTCCACTTGATAATAACGCTGTAATGACAATTTAACGGACTGAATTGGGGCCACGTTCCCGATCACTACCACCGACTTGATGGCATGATGCGCACATCCTCCTCGGAGTTGCTTAACCTGATCAATACAGTAAGTGGGTTTATATGCTCGGCGAGGACCAATGAGACTGCAGATGGGGCGGGGCAAATAGGCGAGCGAGCCCTACAGACAGTAGCCCATCTCCCTACAGAGCTTCTACAGCACATCTACACTGCTAAAGTAGACTATGAAAAATGCGAGCTTTTTACGCAAAACAATTTATTTCCCATAACGTTATAGGCTACATATGAAGCGGTAGCCTATCTTAGCCCGTTTAATCCCAATTTTTCCCAGACATGAAAATAACCAAATGATATGTCATTACTATTAGTAACCCTTTGAAATTATCAATGTTTTTTTTTAGGAAAAGTGTGTGGGAAAGATGTGTTTTATGGTCGGTCACAATTGTGTCCGGTGGATAATGTGTATACTGAATATTTCTGCAGTCATAAAAAATGTTATATATCTTAGCCCAGCTATTTTAAACTGTTTGATCACATT
>NW_015505652.1:250754-251317 GCF_001515645.1 Sinocyclocheilus grahami
CATGTGAAACTGCACATATTTAATTGAGACCCTTTATTTTTTTTCCATATTTGCAGGAAGTGCACTAAAGCATCAGTCAGTAAGGTTTTTAGAGCTTTATAAATGAAAACCTTTGTGACCGGATGGATTAAATAGGTTTTGTTCAATCCAATTTTTTTTTTTTTTTACATTTGATAAATTATACACAAACTTTACATTAACATTCTGGAACAATCTGAAAACAAGCGCTGAAAACGCTGTAAAAGTTGTCACTTTTGCAGCTAATGTTCTGCGACTAAGTAATACCTCTTGTTCTTGTGGCAGTGAATAAAAAACATTATTTTTTCTTTATTCCATATTATTAAAATAGCATAAAGGTCAAGGTGATATCAGTGTAGGCTAGGTTCAGTCTGGGCTTGGTGGAATGTGGGAGTCTTTTACAAACATAATCTGTCAAAGCTAACATGACAGTGTAAAACAGGCTAGATTACATAATGTTCAATGCCATTTTAAAGACACGTACTGAATTTGACAAAGCTGTTTCAGTAATGCTGCTTTTTAAAGACACGTACTGAATTTGACAA
>NW_015505652.1:252486-253177 GCF_001515645.1 Sinocyclocheilus grahami
CCGCGGAATTGGACTACATGTAAACTATTGCCGCGGGTTGTTTTTTCCCCAGCGGTTTAAAGGTTTGACATGGGTGTATCTAAATATTTTACATTATACCAATGATAATACTGCGCTAGATTATGAGTTTTTTTGTGAGGGAACGGCCTGTGAGCTTCTGTTTTTGATTACTACTGGTGATTTTCGAGTTGAAATTATGTACAATGGATGACATTGACTGTATATGTATTTTAGGTATGGAAGAAGTGGCATTGAGTTTTGATATTTGGATAGGGCCACGGGGCTTGTTTGGGCTATTTTTGATATGGCCTTTGGGATGGTTTTGTTACAGAGCTGGCAACCCTGCAATATATACATATACAAACAACTTCCGGCGACACACATTACAGGAAGGCTACATGTCTGGTTACCATGGTTACAGCTGTTTAAACATTAAGGACGGCAATGGCCACATGCTAATTCGACTTAACGAGTAGCCTACATATGATTAATAACAATGTCAAAATCAAAGCTAGACCAACTGTACGAGTTCAATATGCAGAGGGAGACATGGTGTCGCGTGGAGACAACCAGTAGGTTCTGGAATTTACCTGAAAGGAAACACTTCCTTTGTCACCTCCAGAAAAGCTGCGACTTCAGCGCGCTGCAGACCGCGCGCCCCGAGCTGCGCTCCTCCTGGCTGGACAGCGAC
>NW_015505652.1:253187-253794 GCF_001515645.1 Sinocyclocheilus grahami
CAGACCGCGCGCCCCGAGCTGCGCTCCTCCTGGCTGGACAGCGACAACAACACCAGACATCCCGAGCGAAGACACTTTGAAGACAGCTGTAAGACGAGCTTTAACTGCGTTTGAAACGTCAACTCTAACTAATAAAGGTTATATATGACATATGATAAAGTAAAATACGATCTTTTTTGTCCTTCCAGATAAAACTCATCAGGTGTTAGGAACTGCAATCAACCTCTGTGAAGAGTAAATGTTTTTCTCCAGACAGCAATAAACGTGTAATGAAGCGATCTGGCAATAAAACAGTGGATCATTTCATATTTTTTATTTGAAAAATTGTCCAACTGTCATTTATCACCCTTAAATGTCAAAAACCTGTATGGCTTTCTTCTGAAAGGAACACAAATGAAAAACATTTGAATAATGTATTAATAGGGAGAATTAGTTTGAATCCAGCTCACAAACCCAGTATGAAAGGTTCAAGTACTAATTGAATCGATCCTTTTAGGAGACTTTTACATTAAATTTGCAGAGCGCTAGACATTCATTTTAAGTCCATTTGTTTTCTGAGTGAGCTCTTTATTAACAAAATATAATTATATATATATATATATATATA
>NW_015505652.1:254515-256196 GCF_001515645.1 Sinocyclocheilus grahami
GTCTAATCCCTAAAGACATAAAAGTAGAATTACGCAAGAAATTCAGCTGCGACTGAAAAAGGTCACAGAGACATAATGCTTTGTAATCTCTTACCTAGTTCTTTCATTGTGGCTATGGTAACCTTGGCTGCTGAGCGGGAATGTACATTCCTTTAAGATAAAAGAATGGACTGAATTATGAGCGTTAATGAAACTACAAAATGAACAGTCAGTTCAGGATGTACAATATATGTTGCTATGCCAAGTAATGGTAAAAAGTAGCAAACCATGTAATCATTTCTGAGCTGCTTGAATGATTTACTGCTACTCTCCAATAGAAAGTCATGTTGCTACTCACACTGGCAAATCCAGTTCTTTAGATATTTCAAGTTGTTTTATGAAGACTTTTATCTGCTCATCACGCTCTTGAGCAGTATTTGCAAACCAGGGGGTAAAATCAAGACCAATCTGTGAAGAGGAAAAAAATATTAGCAAGCAATAGATCACATTATGTAACAAGCAGGTGAACTACAATACTGAGACTCAAGATTTAAAATCAACATTAGAAATGTGAGGCCTAGCTTCCCCAGTCTTGTACGATTTTCATGTTTTTTTATTTTATTATTATTATCCCCAGACCAACGGTTCTCAACCTTTTCGATTCCAAGGCCCTCCCATTGTATATAACAATATTTGAAGGCTCCATAACTTTGTAAGGATTAAAAAAAAAAAAAGTCTTTACAATTTCTACCTGATAAAATATGGAGTTAGAAGATTTTATTAATTTAGATTCTAGCTCTACAAAAAAAATATATATACACACTACCAGTCAAAAGTTTGGGATCAGAACAATGATCATCAGATCATTTCTTATGCTCATCAAGGCTGCATAATTTATTTGATCAAAAATACAGGAAAAAAATTAATATTGTGAAATATTATATGATGTAAAATAATGTTTTTCTATTTTAATATACATTCAAATCTATTTTATTCCTGTGATGCAAAGCTGAATTTTCAGCATCATTACTCCAGTCTTCAGTGTCATATGATCTTCAGAAATCATTCTAATATACTGATTTATTATCGGTGTTGGAAACTGTTGTGCTGCTTCATATTTTTTTGGAACCTGTGATACTTTTTTCAGGATTCTTTGATGAATAGAAAGGTAAAAAGAAGAGCATTTATTTAAAATAGAAATCCTTTCTAACAATATACACTACAGTTCAAAAGTTTAGGGTCAGGACATTTTTATTCTTTCTTTTTTTGAAAGAAATTAAAACTTTTATTCAGCAAGGGTGTGTTAAATTGTTAAGAAGTGATAGCAAATATTTATATTGTTAAGGTTTATATTTTGAATAAATGCTGTTCTTTGTAACTTTTTATTCATCAAAGAATCCTGAAAAAAGTATTGCAGTTTCCCAAAAAAATATTTGGCAGCACAACTGTTGCCAACATTGATAATTCTAATAATAAATCATCATATTAGAATGATTTCTGAAGGATCATGTGACACTTTATACTTGGAGTAATGGCTGCTGGAAATTCAGCTTTGCATCACAGAAATAAATTATATTTTAAAGTATGTTAAAATAGAAACCATTATTTTATGCTGTAATAATATTTTGCAAGATTACAATTTTTTTTCTGTATTTTCGATCAAATAAATGCAGCCTCGATGAGCAGAAGAGACTTCTTTAAA
>NW_015505652.1:256206-270369 GCF_001515645.1 Sinocyclocheilus grahami
CCGCGGAATTGGACTACATGTAAACTATTGCCGCGGGTTGTTTTTCCCCCAGCGGTTTAAAGGTTTGACATGGGTGCATCTAAATATTTTACATTATACCAATGATAATACTGCGCTAGATTATGAGTTTTTTTGTGAGGGAGCGGCCTGTGAGCTTCTGTTTTTGATTACTACTGGTGATTTTCGAGTTGAAATTATGTACAATGGATGACATTGACTGTATATGTATTTTAGGTATGAGTTTTGATATTTGGATAGGGCCACGGGGCTTGTTTGGGCTATTTTTGATATGGCCTTTGGGATGGTTTTGTTACAGAGCTAGCAACCCTGCAATATATACATATACAAACAACTTCCGGCGACACACATTACAGGAAGGCTACATGTCTGGTTACCATGGTTACAGCTGTTTAAACATTAAGGACGGCAATGGCCACATGCTAATTCGACTTAACGAGTAGCCTACATATGATTAATAACAATGTCCAAATCAAAGCTAGACCAACTGTACGAGTTCAATATGCAGAGGGAGACATGGTGTCGCGTGGAGACAACCAGTAGGTTCTGGAATTTACCTGAAAGGAAACACTTCCTTTGTCACCTCCAGAAAAGCTGCGACTTCAGCGCGCTATATGGCACACAAGCGTAATGGTAATTCAATTAGAATCCTTATCCAACCTGCTTGTTTTTGCTGACAGCAGGCGGAAAGGAGAAGCAGAATCCAGCCTGAACCCCTTCCATAGCAACTGATGGCTTGCCGGCAAAATTATGCAATAATGCTTGTCTAATCCCTAAAGACATAAAAGTAGAATTACGCAAGAAATTGTATGTGTATATATATATATATATATATATATATATATATATATATATATATATATATATATATATATGTATTTATTTATTTTTTTTAAAGCTTGTCTTGCCTCATTGTAAATCATTTTAAATCATATTGATTACCCCTTGGAAGTTTGCTAAGGACTTCTTTACTTTTTCTCACTTTATTAAATTCATTTCACATTCCTTAAAATTACTTCTCTAATTTGCATATAAACAATGTAATCAAAATAAGCTGAATGTTTTATTTTTGTTTGGTAAGTGTTAGGACATTTCATATAACATAACAATTATATAATATTCAAAAAATCCTGAGCGGTGTCTGTTGAAAATTGTCCAAAAAAGATAATATCTTATTTTACCTCCCCGACTGCAACAATATCAGCTCTGTACTTCTGGAACAAAGGAAGGAATGGCTCCAAGTCCTGTTAAAACAAAACTAATATTTTAGCACTAAAAAGTCACAATATAGCATATGAAGCATGGTAAACCTATCTTTCTATGTCATGTTATGTAATATTCACCCGAATCTTGACACTATGCCAGTCTTGCCCTGATCCTTGAAGGGGATGAATGCCAAAACAAGGGAACACAAAACCAGGATAGCTATATCAAAAACATGAAATATTAGTAAATCTGCATGTGTCCATTGCTGTGTAAGCACATGTGGTGTGTGTGTTCAGCTGGAACACGGTCATTCCAAACTCCTCAGTGAGAATGTTCTCATACAAAGCTTACGTTTCTGACAGCTGAATAACTTTCTCAAACTCACTGGCTCCCTCTGTAACTGACACAAGAGCTTTCAGTCCAGCCTAAAATTACATGAATTAAACAGAAGAGGTCAACAACTGTTGCAACATTAGAGTCTTGTTTGTCAGCTTTTATTGATTTGTCCTCTTAGGATTGACAAAAGCTTACCTTTTTAGCTCTCAAAAGGACATCATCTATATCCTAGAGAAAAACATTTAAAATCACTTAATATATAAACTAGATTCTGCAAACATCTGTGCAGATGATTTCTGTTTGGTGTGGCAACAAACCCCTTGTCTGCAATATAGTTTACATAAACACAATGATACTGACAACATAGCCTACAACAGTTTACATTTAATATTATATAATAGCATTTGTCTTTGATTTTATTATTGTAACTTCATCCGGCCAAAAAGTGGCCCAATTTATTATAAATTCTGTACTAATACTGTACTGTGCAAATCAATAAGATCACTCTGAACTACCTGCTGAAAACAACTTAAACCAGTTGAGACAAGCAAACCTGCTGAGGCTGGTTTAGGTGGGGTTTTTCTGTAAGGCTGTAGCACACATTTACACAGCGGTGATGGATCCGCTCATAAAGACATTGTGTTTATGGCTTAAAGATAAGAATTTCGCAATTTCTTACCTGTGTAAACTCATTTGCTGACAGGTGACAGTGACAGTCAATAAACCCTCTAGCCATGATGTTAGTGTATATAAAATATTCTGAGCACGTTTCTGTGTAAATTTGTAAATAAAACGTGTTGTTAAACCACTTGTTTTTATGATCTCTATGGCATTTTCTGTCCGTTCGGCGTCTTCACGATGGAGATCGGAACGTTTCTTCCGCTGTAGTGTTTCTCTCAGGATTTGTTTCGTTGTAACGAGGCTGAATTCAGCTTCTTATTAGGGACCGTCTCTATTTTTTCAGAAACGAACAATAAACAATTAAAAAATGTAAATAACACTAAGATAAGAGTGAAAACGGGCTATCAACATACGTTAATTATTGAACGTGCATGTCATCCTTTGAGTGCAGTAATGAAGGTTTTTTCTTTTTTTTAATCTAGCCTCTTATGAAGAGTTCGTATGACCCAGCACCTGTGAATTGAGGACTCCAGATACAAAATGATGACATTGACAGTTGAAGTCTAGTACAAATTATAGTATTGTTAATAAAGAATAACAATTGGTCCCTCTGTAAATTCTGTAAAGTCTCCCAAAGTGTAAATAAACGTCCGGGAAGTAAGAAAACACACAGTCAAATGTATCCTCAATACTTCCATTTATTCATAGAAATACAGATATTATATAGGCATATGTCGAGGGGAGTTTCACCCTCTTAACCAATGAGGATATGAATAACATACACATAGGATCTTTGGCCAAGAACATGTGTTTATATAAAATGGCCACATGTACTGAAAAACATGGACATATTAGGAATAGACTTTTGCGAAGAATGCTGAACTGTCTTCAGAGTTTCATCACGAACCTCATTCCTAGCTATCATGTCCTTATTTGGGACATTTGAACCAAGAGAAGCTAATGTATACATTTAAGCATGCATACTTCGCATATGAGTAAGAGATATTTAAAACATAATATCAAGAGAGAGAGATGGATACAGAAGGGGGGATTCAGAAGTATAGTACAAATGATAGTATTTACAAATACCGTATATGCATTTAAGCAAACTTTGTGTACATTTTAAAGCAATGAAAATGTCATCATTTTGTATCTGGAGGCCTCTATTCACAGGTGCTGGGTCATATGAAGTCTTCATAAAAGGCTAGATTTAAAAAAAAGAAAAAAAAGCATTACTGCACCCAAAGGATGACATGCACGTTTAATAATTAACGTATAATGTAATTAGACTTAATGTTAACATCCCGTTTTCGCTCTTATCTCAGTGCTGTTTACATTTTAAAATAGTTCATTGTTCGTTTCTGAAAAAGAGACGCGAATATAGATGGTCTCTAAATTGATTGCGTTTTTAAGGTGGAACGGATAAGAAGCTGAATTCATTAATAAACAGGATTTAAAGAATCACTACAAATTGTTTTTTATTTTTTTTATTTTTTTATTTTTTATTTTATTTATTATAATTTTTTTTTTTTAGTTTTTAGTTTTCCTTTAACGTCATTGCTCCACACTCCATCCTAGTAGGTGGCGGTAAATGCACCTAAAGCTGGTTTGCCAACCGCCATAAAACGTCAAAGAAGAAGAAGCTGAATTCAGCCTCGGTTCGTTGTAACACATTCTGCTTCCGTTTCCAGGAGTCATTTTGAAAAAGAAGCGATGCGGCAGTCATGGAGGCAGATCGTGAGAGCGGGGCAGATTTCAGAGTAATTGTCAAGTCGAAAAAACACGTTCGTGAACAGCTTGAAAAGTATAAAGACTTATTTAAAAAGTTGCTCGATGGCCAGTGCCACATTTCCGAGGAGGACAAAGCTAAATTGCTGCAAGAAATGGTTGTGGTAAGTCTAGTAGAAAAAAAAGAGATGCCAGTTCAATAATTTTTTGTCTTTATTAAGTGTACGATGGTTTTACTGTAGAAACACCATCTGTTTTACTTGTGGTATTTTTGTGGAAACCAATTATGGGAGTTATTTATGACATCGACGTCTGCTGCTGTTGTTGTTGTTTACTGTGTTTTTGTTTTTTCATTCACTTTATTTGTCTGTTTTATCATTTAGAACTTTGAATTCACAGTGCAAGAAAATCTAGTTATTGCTGGCTTGTCCTGGGACGAGGTGTCAGAGGATTATTGTGAAGGTAAGTTACTGTCAGTTTTAGAGAACTCATTACACTTTTTGCAAACCCAAGCCATGACATTATTAACCATTACTTTGTATGTTCAGACTATGACAGCACAATAAATGACATTCTGGATGAGAAAATAGTAGAGACCGCCTGCAAACGCAACTCTTACCCAAAGCAAATGCGCAACCAGGTTGTGCGATCATTAAGAGCAGAGAGGAAACTTCTGGTGAGACATGTTTATTTATATATATATATATATATAACACACATTTCCATTCATTAATTCATCCATACATACAGTTTAAATCAATCACAAACAAATCAGGTATTCCGTAATTGAAACAATAATATTACAAACTTCAAATATTAATAAAGATATTAGTCTTTATAGGATTTTATTTATATTTGAAACTAATTATCTTTGGGAACACCTATCGGACAAAGTAAATTAGTTAAACGTTTAGTTAAAGGGGTCATATGATGCTATTTTAAAAATCATTATTTTGCATATTTGGTGGAACAGAATATGTTGACATGCTTTAATGTTCAAAAAACACATTCTTTTTCAAATACTGTACATTATTGTAGGTCATAATCTACAACCTCTCTCAAACGCGTCGTTTTCAACAAAGCCCCCTCCTTTGACAAGCACAGTCTGCTCTGATTGGCCAGCTGACCCAGTGCATTGTGATTGGCCGAACACCACAAGCACGCGTCGGAAATGTAACGCCCCTTACCATAATCGTGAGCATCAGCTTTCAAAGTAAATATCAAGACAGTTACTAATGTCGTTAGTTATACCATCAGTTCAAGCCGAAAGGGCAACAGAGTCGCGTGACAGACACAGTGATGATGCAGTACACAAGCCGCGGTTAAGACAGCTGACGTGTTATGATTTCTGACAGACAGTTCACTCTCCTGTGATGTGACCCTGTTCCCCTCACACACACCCACACGCATGACACGCAAATACTTAAACTAATAACAAAACATACAGTACTTATAGTCGCTGATTCCGAAGCGCCAGATTGTCATAGCAAAGTCGGAAGTGGCCCCCCTTTTTTATTTTTTATTTATTTATTTATTTATTTTTATAGAAATGGCCTTTGTGCATATCCAGCCTTGTACTCTTCTAGGTTAAAAAAAACTGTCGTCCATAAAATGCGTTGCACAAATTCGAACATCTGGGTTGTGCTGTTCTGTTGTAAATAAATCTTAACCAATGATTCCTAATTGCATCTACTTCCGGAAGGCCAAATAAAGTGCATTTGCTTTCGCACTGAAACACAGCGTCTCCCTGACATGGCTGCATCAACACGACTGCTGTTCCTGAAACCACGCCTTCTTTCTTTGCGTGCACATTTGGGCGGCATTATGCTAATATTTCCACATAGTGACATAGATATGTGGGGGGACGTGTTAGAACGAGCCATTTTAGGTAGGTGTTGCTGACTCTTAACTTTTATAAAGAATATCTCTTTGGATTTGAGACGTTAGTCTTTGCAACTTTACAGATCATCTTTATGGACCAAGAGCTTGTAACACTCCAAAGAGAAAGGAAAACTTAAAATCGCATCATATGACCCTTTAAAATTGTACATGTTCTACTCCTGGCCACTAGATGTCACAATATATGCTATCATAATATTCTTTTACGATTTTGAAATTTTAGGTGTTCAACCTCTGGCCACTAGATGTCATAATAAAACACTATTGTGTTTGTTGGATTAAAAAGTACAGTATACTTTGGTGTTTTTTCAGAGAACAGCTCAGTTTGATTTTTTAGAAGACCTAAATGTTGTTGCGTGAATGTAACTTATATGCTTTTTACTGTTGATCTATTATTTTAGGGTTTGTATGAACAGGCAGTGAAGCCACAAAACCTAAAGCCAGACCCAGCTCAAGGTGTGTGTGCCTTTCTTTTCTTTTCTTAGCAAAAATGCATAATTTGTACAACTGTGCTTTACGCAGTGGTTGTTACTAGCTCTTAAACATTTTTTTACAGACACTGTCATCAGAAATGTATCAGCTGCTGCACCTGCAATGTTCAAACAAGCCAGTACAGTTATGAAGGTATAAATCTATTTTAATTACGTTTTATTTAATTACGACCATTTTATTGTCTAATAATTTTAAGTATACCAGTGAGATGAAAGTCTCATTACCATAGACAAAAAAGAATGTATTATTCTTAACATGCCCCATTTTCCTTCATTCTGTTCAGTCTCTGAAAAGTCTGAAGCAGGTAGCTGAGGGCTTGCGTCAAGTACTTGACATGCAGCCTTCAGCGGAGTCGGTGGAAATCTACAGTGAAGTGTTTGGCAGCTCAGTAGGAGATGTCTGTCCAGACCTTCACCACAGACTTCCCTCCACCATCAAAAGAGCTGCGTCTGATTCAGAATACAGTGCAGACTATGTACCTGCTCCAAAAACCATCCAAATGACTGATGCAAATTAATGTTTATCTCTGTGTGTGTGTGTGTATGTATCATTTTGTGTGGGAATAGAGAAGGGCAGTATGGGAGTATTGTATTGACACCTGTTATTAGATAAGTGTTTTGTATGTTGTTTCTTACCCATATAATGTAAATAAATATTCAAGAAATACTTTGTGCATATAGTTAAAAATGAAAAATAAGTGCTACACCAATTTCTTTTTCCATTACAATAAATAGCTTTTTTTAGAGAACTATTGTGCTGATGTGGTCCAGGTACATACCACAAGGTGTTGTTGGTCTACCAGCATTGGTTTCCAAATACTGGCACTGAACACCGTTTTTATTAAACAAATGAGCCAATTAAACATGGACTAACAGGGCCCTTTTTGTATCATAAGTGAACAATGATTAAAAAAAAAAAATTCTAAACACATTTACAAATATCTTGTGTATATAGGACAATATCTTGTATAACTGCCAAAATGTGTTAAGTAAACTGATTGATTAAATTCTACTTCTGATAAACTTACTATAGTGTCACTTTGAGCGCAAGACTAGAAATGGCCAACAGTGTTGGGGGTAACGCATTACAAGTAACGCGAGTTACGTAATCAGATTACTTTTTCAAGTAACTAGTAAAGTAACGCATTACTTTTTAATTTACAAGAGAATATCTGAGTTACTTTTTCAAATAAGTAACGCAAGTTACTTTGTTTTTCCAATTTATTGATTGACAGCTCTGTTGTCGCCATGTTGAGAGAAATCAGATGTTACTGTAGTTCTAAAATAAATATGAATATGCATTAATTCATCTCACTCACAAAAAAACACAGATTCAGTATTCCTCAAAATTAATCAAAAATCATGCAACTCAGAATATGACGCAAACCTGCAATAATTAAATGTTAAACACAAATATCCTTTATGCATTTAATCCCATTCTATTTTAACCAATGTCTTTGCTTCTGACCTTCGATGATCCAGTTCAACCATACTAATATATTTGCCAAAAATATAACTTTTTTATTTTAAAAACAAATAAGCAAGCCCTGCCCAGATTTTAAAAGTAACGCAAAAGTAACGTTACGCATTACTTTCCATAAAAAGTAACTAAGTAACGTAATTAGTTACTTTTTTATGGAGTAACTCAATACTGTAATGCATTACTTTTAAAAGTAACTTTCCCCAACACTGATGGCCAAGCTGTGAAACTGTCAATCATATTACCTTTTGTAATGCATAACCATATACGACCATAGGCTATTAACGTTAGCCCACTTGATTTTACTCATAAGGACTTTCATTGCCTGATTAAAAAATTAAACAAAGCAAGCTTTCAGAAATCACCTTTTCAAAATGGAAAAGAGAGTCATTTCTAGGAATGACCCAAAAGCGTTAAAAATACAAAAACACTCGCTCCGCCTGAAGTTATTGGAGTTTTCGAGAGCACCACGTGACTTCAAAGAACATCCGCCGAAGGCATTTGCAAGAAATGTTACTGAGGGATGTTGACTGACAGTGTAAACATGCCTAACTATGCGCTAATTAAAACGACATAATAGTTCGCCTTAATTTTCCATCAAATTTCGTGAACGGAAGTCTTTATTGTGCTCGTGCTCTTTTGCACCTGTCATGTCACTTTTCAGTGCGACAAGTAACTTTACACGAAATGATGCTCCAGATTTTCAGTTATTTCGAAAGAGTGAGGTATGTGAGGCTTCTTTATTCTTGTTTCATTTTCTCTACTACAAAATAAGTTTATAACCTAAAATAAAAAATATGCCTAATTACTAATATGCATTCTATAACAGATGCATTCTCATCTTTCTGATTTGTGCCACCCAAAATGATTTTGTGGTTTACTGTTTGTGATTTGTTCTGTTGTAATGAGATAATCCTGCTCATTAATGTTCAGGAAACAACATATCATAACAACCATAACATATGATTGTGCTTCAGAGCTCTGATGATGAAGAGAAAAGGTCGAAAAGAAGAGAAAAGAACCGAGTTGCTGCACAGAGGAGCCGTAAAAGACAAACTCGGAGAGCTGATGAGTTGCATGAGGTTTGCAAGCTGCACATTATATAGAATATAAAAGATGTTGATTTCAGCATTTGTACTTTTCAGTAAATTTGCAGGTAGAATGATTATTTGCCCCATGAAGACATATGATGGTAATTGTGGGCAGACATTGGAAAATTCATCAAATGCTCATTGATGCATATGATTGATGTGTTTTTTTAACATACTGAAATGTTCTGTAACCAGGCATATGAATGTATGGAACAGGAGAACAGCCTGCTGAGGAAGGAAGTCCAGCTTTTGTTAGAGGAACAGCGACGCTTGACAGATGCCCTCAAAGCCCATGAGCCTTTGTGCCCTGTCTTGAACTGTGGTATGACCTCAACATCAAGGTCCACAGGCACAATGTCACCCGAGTTTATGTCTAGATAGAGTCGCTTACATTTGATGCTCATGATGTCCGAATTTCCATTTAAGGATAAATGAAGTATACTTGTAAACATGCAAGGTATTTATGCATACTAGCAGCATGCAAATTGTATTTTTTTTTATTCTGAAGTATTAGCTTTTGAGTTCAGTATGCAGTGTTTTCTGTCAACATACAAGTGAATGATTAAGTCATGCTTGAAATTGCATTGTAACAGGTTATGTTCAGAATACAGGATCTTTGTAGTCATATATGTTTGTTTTCCCAGGGTCACGCCTCATGTGAATACATCCACTATTTACTTTGATAGAGTCAGTAACCACTAACTAAACCATCTGTTATACCACAGTTAGTTGGCTGTGAATGAACGAAATGCGACAATGGACTTCTGCTTTATGAGAGCCAATCTGACCAAAATACCAGAGGTTAGTTTCAAAAGTCTGTGACAGCAGGTTTATGTCTGCATAATATTATTAACCATAACAGCTTAATTCAAATGTTAGTGTTATTTTATGTCTTGCTTGATCCTGTTTTGCTGTTGGAGTGTATTGTAAGTATTAGAAAAATAAACAATTATTTAAAAAAACCACTCTTGTGTATTCACTCTGTGACCCAGATGCAGATTGAAATCCAGTAATCACTCAAATAGAAATAGTCATACAATTTCTATTAAAATGAGGTCACCAAATCAGAAAAAGGAGCCGGATGTCTAGTTTTTTTTCTCATTTGTGTTGAAACCATATCTGGGGGTGGTCAGATTTTTTTCCTGAATGTATCACTTCCTTAAACCTCTGTGGGCTTACCTTCCTAACCAGTGCAGGGTACACAGTTCTACATTTCTCTTCCAGTTTTCTCTTCTCTTCTGAAAAGTCCTAGAGCTCAACACGAATCTGTTGACTTTCGTTTTAAAACTTTAAAGCCAAAAAGCACTGTTAGAGAATGTAAAAAAAAATAAAAATAAAGATCATGAAACAGTTCATTTTAGTATGTTCATTATAATTGTTTATTCAAGCAGAAATGCAATTGTTCAGAAAGGGTTGTGTGTAAAGCATATAGTTTCCACAGAAAATAAAATTGCTTTAGTTGGGGCTTGACAAAATGTATGCAGCACACAAGTTTTAATCGCAGTTCTGTATTTCATAGCAATTTTAACAATGCATAGCTTTGTAGTAGTACATACGAGTCTTCTGGTATGTATAGTGCGGGAGAACTTGTGAATGTAACACCAGAATAAACTTTCCAGCCACAAAGCTCTGTAAAAATGTCTTCCTTGGATGATTTTTTATTTTGGAGCAGTATAGAGAGTGAGAGAGAGAAATTTATTAATTCATTATATCAGAAGCACATATCAGAAGTACATATACATATCTTGGATGAAAGGAGGTCTTGCAGTCAAAATGTTGAGAACCAGTGCTTCATAGTCATACATTCATATACAGTATCTCACAGAAGTGAGTACACCCCTCACATTTTTGTAAATATTTTATTATATCTTTTCATGTGACAACACGGAAGAAATTACACTTTGCTACAATGTAAAGAAGTGAGTGTACAGCTTGTATAACAGTGTAAATTTGCTGTCCCCTCAAAATAACTCAACACACAGCCATTAATGTCTAAACCGCTGGCCACAAAAGTGAGTACACCCCTAAGTGAAAATGTCCAAATTGGGCCCAATTAGCCATTTTCTCTCCCCGGTGTCATGTGACTCATTAGTGTTACAAGGTTTCAGGTGTGAATGGGGAGCAGGTGTGTTAAATTTGGTGTTATCGCTCTCACTCTCTCATACTGGTCACTGGAAGTTCAACATGGCACCTCATGGCAAAGAACTCTCTGAGGATCTGAAAAAAAGAATTGTTGCTCTACATAAAGATGGCATAGGCTATAAGAAGATTGCCAAGACCCTGAAACTGAGCTGCAGCATGGTGGCCAAGACGATTCAGCGGTTTATCAGGACAGGTTCCACTC
This sequence comes from Sinocyclocheilus grahami, assembly GCF_001515645.1. Lineage (NCBI taxonomy): Eukaryota > Metazoa > Chordata > Actinopteri > Cypriniformes > Cyprinidae > Sinocyclocheilus > Sinocyclocheilus grahami. The sequence goes on from NW_015505652.1 coordinate 267,421, forward strand.
AGAACAGGCCTCGCCATGCTCAACCAAAGAAGTTGAGTGCACGTGCTCAGCATCATATCCAGAGGTTGTGTTTGGGAAATAGACCTGTCAGTGCTTAGACCATACGCCAAGGTCTCTAACATCCACCAGCTCCATGATGTCGTCATGGAGGAGTGGAGAGGACTCCAGTGGCAAACTGTGAAGCTCTGGTGAACTCCATGCCCAAGAGGGTTAAGGCAGTGCTGGAAAATAATGGTGGCCACACAAAATATTGACACATTGGACCCAATTTGGACATTTTCATTTAGGGGTGTACTCACTTTTGTGGCCAGCGGTTTAGACATTAATGGCTGTGTGTTGAGTTATTTTGAGGGGACCGCTGTACACTCACTACTTTACATTGTAGCAAAGTGTCATTTCTTGAGTGGTGTCACATGAAAAGATATAATAAAATGTGAGGGGTGTACTCACTTCTGTGAGATACTGTACACATATTTAACTAATTAAATCATACATGATTGGCAACTGTTATCTCTGCTTCAAAGTTTACATATGTTTTTGTTTCCTTGGTTGATTTGGTGCAATATTACAAAACATCTGCAACGTTTGCATCAATGAAATGTTAGCTGCATCAAGACAAGCAGAAATGAGAGTCCAGTGCATGTCCTGCAACTCAGCGTCTATTTATGTTATAACTGTAATAATAATGTGTGGATAATGGATAAGCTCTAAACCTTCTGTTGTAAAAGTGGTGTCTTAAGCATTCTGGCTTTCTGTGTGTTTACCCTGCAAAAAACAACAACAGAACAATAGAAACCATCATAGAAATTCAAATGGTTTCCACTACAAATACCATTACAAACCATCAACTTTTAACCATTAAAAATGGTTTTCTGTAGTGTGTTTTGGGACATGTTCCATTAGGATTTAATGGTTTTAACAAGCCAACAATAGAAGGTGACCATTACCAGTAGAAACCCACAGGGTCCATTACTCTTTCTAATAAAACCTATCATATAAAAATTATTCTCATCATAACCAGTACAACCATCACAAATTTTGTGACGGTGTCTATTGTTGTTTTTGTGTGTGTGTTTTTTTTACAGGGCCAATGATGTCTTCTGTTTTGTGACCCACAATTGCTTGATTGTTATTCCCTCTAGTGGACACATTACTAATCAACTTGCATTAAATTAAAAATTTCGACGTATTTTATATAATCCTTATATTTAGTTTACATCTAGGCCTATATATTTTATAATAAACAGATTATATTTATAATATGTACATCTACTGAAAATAGACATAGCTGCTTTAAATTATACTTATAATAAATGTAGTTTTAATTATCTAATGTACACTGAATGAAAGCCATCGGTTTGTATATGACCACCAGTATCATCGATATTTGCTAGAGATCGCGGATATCTCTTCTTGTCACACACGAAAATAAAAGGAGAGAAGATTATCATAAACTGTTTAGCATTGCCTTTAAAGTGCACACGTTTTGAAATCTGAATAGAGGAGCATGCAAAAACGCATTGTGAACTGGGAAATTAAGGGTGTGTCTTAAACAGAAAAAAAAAATCTGTTATGGTAACTTTTCCTTCCTGATCTGTAAATTCCTGGTAGCGACTGTAGGTGGTTGCCCTCGTATCTCAAAACTCTTGGAAACCTTACAGGAACTTAAAGAAGAATGTGGACCTTGAAGTTCCCATTGAACCTACACTTCCTTGAGCTCCCCCAAAGCACAAAAAAAAGAAGAAGGGACATTTCTATTGTACTGGCAAGGAAGTGGTCTAGACTGTTCGCTAAATGCATTCATCGTTAATATATACACCCTGAGGGGAAACCAATCTTTTTAAACGTGAGATTTGTAATATACACTACAGGACTGTCATTAAAAATACTTTTTCCTGGATGAGTATAGCATCAACATTTTGTTTCGTCTTTCATATTTTTAAGGATAATGGAATATATGTATCATATATATGTACAGTGCCGCTTGAAAGTTTGCGAACCCTTTAGAATTGTCTATATTTTTGCATAAATATAACCCAAAAAATCATCAGATTTTCATGCAAGTCCTGAAAGGTGACAAAGAGAACCCAGTCAAACAAATGAGATGAAAATATATACGTTTTATATATGTCATTTATTTATTCAGGAAAATGATCCAATATTACATATCTGTGAGTGGCAAAAGTATGTGAATCTCTAGGATTGGCAGTTAATTCGAAGGTGAAATTAGAGTCCATCTCTTTTTCAGAGTTGTTTTCAATCAGTGAAATTACTATCAGGTGTCAATGTGTGCCCTGTTTTATTGAAAGAACAGGGACCTATCAAAGTTTGGTCATGTATTATGGCACAAACAAATTAGATATCTGAGGAACTCAGAAAAAGAGTTGCTGTTGCTCGTCAGGCTAGAAAAGGTTTCAAAGCCATCTCTAAAGAGTTTGGACCCTACCAATCCACGGTCAGACAGATTGTGTACAAATGGAGGAAATTCAAGACCACTGTTACCATCCCCAGGAGTGGTCCACTAACAAAGCACACTCTAAAAGCAAGACATGTAAAAGTCCACTAGGTTTCAAAGGACTGCAGGCTAACTTCTAAGCAACTAAAGGCCTTTCTCACATTGGCTAATGTTAATGTTTATGAGCCCATCATCAGGAGAACACTGAACAACCACGGTGTCCATGGCAGAGTCGCAAGAAGAAAGCCACTGCTCTCCAAAAAGAACATTGCTGCCCATCTGCAGTTTGCTAAAGATCATGTGGACAAGCCAGAGGTATACTGGAGAAATGTTTTGTGGATGGATGAGACCAAAATAGAAAATGTTGGTTTAAATGAGCAGCGTTATGTTTGGAGAAAGAAAACACTGCATTCCAGCATAAGAGCCTTATCCCATCTGTGAAACATGGTGGTGGTAGTATCATGGTTTGGGCCTGTTTTGCTGCATTTGCTCCA
>NW_015505652.1:270809-271353 GCF_001515645.1 Sinocyclocheilus grahami
ATGTAAAAGTCCACTAGGTTTCAAAGGACTGCAGGCTAACTTCTAAGCAACTAAAGGCCTTTCTCACATTGGCTAATGTTAATGTTTATGAGCCCATCATCAGGAGAACACTGAACACTGGTGTCCATGTCAGAGTCGCAAGAAGAAAGCCACTGCTCTCCAAAAAGAACATTGCTGCCCATCTGCAGTTTGCTAAAGATCATGTGGACAAGCCAGAGGTATACTGGAGAAATGTTTTGTGGATGGATGAGACCAAAATAGAAAATGTTGGTTTAAATGAGCAGCGTTATGTTTGGAGAAAGAAAACACTGCATTCCAGCATAAGAGCCTTATCCCATCTGTGAAACATGGTGGTGGTAGTATCATGGTTTGGGCCTGTTTTGCTGCATTTGCTCCAGGACGGCTTGCCATCATTGATGGAACAATGGATTCTGAATGATACCAGCAAATTCTGAAGGAAAATGTCAGGACATTTGTGCGAGAACTGAATCTAAAGAGAAAGTGTGTCATGCAGCAAGACAACGACCCCAAGCACACAAGTTGT
>NW_015505652.1:271426-309218 GCF_001515645.1 Sinocyclocheilus grahami
AACACCGGATCATTTTTCTCAATAAATAAATGACAAAGTATATATTTTTGTCTCATTTGTTTGATTGGATTCTCTTTGTCTACTTTCAGGATTTGTGTGAAAATCTAATTATGTTTTGGGTCATATTTATGCAGAAATATAGAAAATTCTAAAGGGTTCTCAAACTTTCAAGTAGCACTGTATATCATCATATTTTGGATTTAAAAAAAATCCCATGCTTAAGTTTTTTGTCATTATAATAAACCCCTAATAGTGTATTATAATAGTAATGGCTAAATGAGGGCTGCGGCTCTCCAGGACCGACGTTCGCCACCCCTGGTCTATGCCTATAAGATTTAAGATTCAATGCACCTCTGAAAAAAAAAAAGGAGGGAAATATTTACAATTCTGAATAATTGCTACCAAATTCACTGGTTTGCTTTTTAAAACTATTTCATAGTTGAAATATTCAAAACTATAAGTATGGTTGTACAGAAACTAGAAGTACCATTTTAACATTCATGAGAACTTTGAGAGGAAATAATTGAACATGACGTTTTTAGTCGTGAAAAAAATAAATAAAGGGGAGTTACCAAAACTCAGGTACCGCCACCACTAAGGTTCTTTAGCAGCTTTGTTCTTTCCGAGGAATTTCAGGAGGCTTTTAAGATTATGATCTTCTCATGCAATTCCCACGTTTAATCCGTTCCAAAACATAATAATTACACAAGTTTCCCTTGTACGAAATCCACCCACCTTCAAAATAATCATTCAAATCAGCAGAAAATGCTGAATCATTGCTCTCTGGCAGGATGAACTCGATCAGCCTCAGGGTTACAATCTGCACGTCTCTCAGGTTATTCATGTGCAGACTTGCCCTACCGCAAATTTCTCAGCACAACCATAAATGGTGCTGGTTTTTGAGCACGTCAAGTACACTTTAAAAAGTAACAATGTTTTGGTGTTGCCTCATCTGAGGTAATCAGCTTGATTCAGTTGCATTTAATCACATCTGACTTGAATAAATCCAGCACAGAATGACTCCATCACAAGTGGTATAGCTTTTTTATTAATAAAGTATCAAAAACAAACAACAAATATGACATTGAATGTTGCAGGCCATTATCTTCTCAATCATGACTTTTGGTAGCAATTGCACCTGCACACTTTGACATGGACACCAATGACGTGATTGATGAATTCTGGTTTAACCACAAATAGAAAGCATAGCTTGAACAAAGAAAAAAAAAAAATAATAAATAAAAAAAAAAGGAAAAAGCTACCTGACGCCTGCGTCACTTAACCTTTCAGTACATGACAGAACATACATTTAAACTATGCTCAAAAACATAAGGGAGAAGTTTGTGAAAAGATCAGGGGTTTTCCTCGGTTTAGCAGAAATGAGTGATTTTTATACTTTAGTACACCTTTCTGTAATATTAAGAAATGCAGTCACAGGGCCTGATCAGATGTCTTGTGGTGTGTGTTTCTTCACTAACAACATGGTGTGACACTAAAACTGCTTGACACGTGATCTAAGAACATAGTCAGACAATTAATAAGAGCTTTACTTCAAGTTTTTTTTTTCTTTAGGACAAGCCCAGCCAACAAAAATATGTTCTAAGAACATTTGGCTAAAATTCTCTATGTTATTTCTGAATAAACTAAAAACAAATATGCAAATGTTAGAGAAAACATTAAGGCAAATCATGCTCCATCTAAACCATTTGCTAACATTCCTGGAACATTACGTTTGAATGATCTCTGAATGTTCTGAAACAAGTAGTACGCAGTAACAAAATGCAACTAAAATTTTTTTGAAAAAAATAAAATAAAAAATACATTACATGATGGTGCTAACACCAAATACATTTCCATTCTAGTAATGTTACTGGACATTTGCTCTTAACATTTCCAGAACATTAGCTAAAGTTTTGAGAACATTTCTTGTTAGCTGGAAGTGTAGAGGTTTGTGCATCCAGACAATAACAACACACAGCTACAGTATATGAAAAATGCAACGTCAAAAAATAAGTATGTCCTTGCAAACAGCACAAAAACACTTTTTTTCTCTCCCCAGTAGGCTAGCAAACGCAGACCTTCCTGATCACAGTATTGGAACAACAACAAAGTCATACGGTTGAGGTGATAGCAGACAGGCTTTCGGTGAAGAAGAGTAGAAACTTCCTTGTAAGTAGGGTGCGGGACACCTCATCGTCTCAAAGTCCACTCCGTGTCGACTTCCCTGTTATTTTATCTGTTTATTTAATGTGAGCTTCCTGTAATATATATATAGACCAAGTCCTGAGAGATTAGTAGCAGCTTGAAATACTTCATGTGGCATGTTATGTGGACACTTAACAAGGCAGAGGCCAGAGATAAATAAGTAACTAAACAACTTCATCACCCTGTATGCCATTAAATGAAAAAAAGTTACACGCAAATTACTACATTTGTTTCCTCTCACTAGAATAGTACTTGCGGTCAAACACACCGACAGGGTTTCATTTAACCAACAAGCTGATAAATAAATGAAATCATGTTGTTCTAGCATCAACATGACATCAGGCTTTGGTGCATACAAAAAGCATATCATGTTAAACATACATACAATTATGAACACATTTAAATAAAATGTGACGCATCAAACGCCCTTCAACACTTTAGTGCTTTAACAGTCTCTTTCAGTGTACATCAGACCGACCTTGACTGGCATCATGGCAGGCACCCGTGTTTAGTCCTTTATAACGTGGGTGAACCTTCCAGCGTTCCTTGGCAAGGACTGCCAAACCATTAGCTTCTTGCCTGTACAGTTTGTGATTTAGAGATGGCCACAGCTAGTTGGTATTGAGGTGTGCGTTGGTCCACTTGTGGTAAGATTCAGACCTTGCAGGGTGGTCTCTTTGATTTGCTGGATGAAGAGCATCCTCTCGTCTTCAGGGGTCTGGCCGTTCTGAGCTCGGACGATACAGGTGGGCCTATGCAGGTTAAGCATGTAAACTAGCTGCTGCTTTTGGTTCTTCAGCTCCTCAATCTGGGATTTCAACTCGGCATTGATGGACTCCAACTTCTCTGACTCCTGAATTAAAAGGAAAGCCATTTATAGACTACATACGAGTGTAAAATTCAAATATTTAATATAAATAAAACTTTTTTAATACCATATCATGTTAAACATACATACAATTATGAACACATTTAAATAAAATGTGACGCATCAAACGCCCTTCAACACTTTAGTGCTTTAACAGTCTCTTTCAGTGTACATCAGACCGACCTTGACTGGCATCATGGCAGGCACCCGTGTTTAGTCCTTTATAACGTGGGTGAACCTTCCAGCGTTCCTTGGCAAGGACTGCCAAACCATTAGCTTCTTGCCTGTACAGTTTGTGATTTAGAGATGGCCACAGCTAGTTGGTATTGAGGTGTGCGTTGGTCCACTTGTGGTAAGATTCAGACCTTGCAGGGTGGTCTCTTTGATTTGCTGGATGAAGAGCATCCTCTCGTCTTCAGGGGTCTGGCCGTTCTGAGCTCGGACGATACAGGTGGGCCTATGCAGGTTAAGCATGTAAACTAGCTGCTGCTTTTGGTTCTTCAGCTCCTCAATCTGGGATTTCAACTCGGCATTGATGGACTCCAACTTCTCTGACTCCTGAATTAAAAGGAAAGCCATTTATAGACTACATACGAGTGTAAAATTCAAATATTTAATATAAATAAAACTTTTTTAATACCATATTCAAAATTAAAAATATATATAAATATATAAAAAATGTTTTAAATTAAACTTGCATAATATAATAAATATAATTACCTTTTGTAAATGGTCTGTTTTCTCTTTTTTCTTGTTTCTGCATTTTGCTGCTGCAATTTTGTTTCTTTCCCTCCTTCTTTTTCTCCTTTCACCCTCCTCTGGAGTGACCTGAAATGACAATATTTATCAGATGTGTTCAGATATACCTACATTGCGTAATAAATATTGATTTCATGAAAGCTGAAACCGTCTAATGATTCTGAATTAGGTCCACAAGTGGATGAACAAGTGAATTGTGCAAGCATGGCTTTTCTGCATGCGTGTTAGTCAATATAACTAATGTGAAATACAAGAAATCACATTTGATTCAATGTTCTAACTGTAAATGAGTGGTTCTCACCTCCCGCTTCATCACAGGAAGTTCAGTGGGGCATTCGGTGTTCATACACGCTCTGTCAGTGGTCAGGGTGCTCATGCCGTTGGACAGGCGTTTGTTCTGGATGGCGTAGCGCAGCTCCTCTTTCACTAATGGAGTGAAGTTTGTGAAGTCGTCCAGCGTGAGTGAGCCGGGCGGGGAGAGGCAGGGTACCAAAGCAGACGCACTGATCTCCAAGGGACCCAAACCAGGATGCTGAAGCATCATTCCGAAATCTAAAACATTTGAAGCAAGAGTTAAATCATGGTCTTAATACGGAAACTGGATCATAGTAAACTTTCTGTAGTCAGTTCATTCTCTAAAAATGACTAGACTGCGGAGTTAACTGTAGATAGTTAGTCATGTAATAAAAATGTAAAAATGCGACAGTGAAAAACTATTTTAAATCTGAAAATAATCATTAAAAACAATACATGTAATTGAACAATTAATGTAAAGTAGTATTTCAGAAATAAAAAGCATGACCATATATAATTCTATTCAATATATGCATATATTTATGATGATTTTTATTCACAATTTATGGAGAAAACATCATATTTAACAAGGCAATAAATATACTGCTAAAATGTTTATATTAATAATACAATAAATCCCCTTATGATTTAGCGCGCAAGGAGTATTTCCAAATCTTATTTTGTTTAGTAAATTAAATAATGATAGTATTATTTTAAATGTTGTTGTGTATTGTTACCCTTATGGTGTTTTACGTATATATATAAAACTATCTTTATACTGTTATTATTTATAAACCGGTGCTAGAAAGTTATTTTCTTAAGCTTAACGTTTAAACTCATTTAGCCTTCAATTTTACCACATGCCTACATTTTGCAATGATTTTATATTTCAGATTTTAATAGCTCAAATAAGTTAGTATATTAAAATAATACAACGTAATGCCACGTACACTGTGCTAGCCCATCACATAATGTTTTAGCATCATCACAATATGTTATTTTAGAGTATTGTGTAGGTTCTGGCAACAGTTGTCATATACATATATATAGCATATGCATTGAAGTCACATAACTAATCTTATATAGAATATATCAGACACATTTTAGTCATTTATTTAAAAGTTATGCGATTACATTCAACAACCAAATTACATGTTCTACTTGTATGCATTGCAGGTCTACAATCTTTATCAGTATAATCCGGTAAAATCATCTTTAACGGTTTAATAAACTCTAATCCGGTTACCATGAAATCTCTATGCGAGTAAATATTTTTTTTTACAGTCGGCTATAACGATACGCCAACAGAACCACATGCATATCAGTTATCCAAATATTTCAACCCAGTTCCGCACGTTTTGTAACTATTCTAGAGGACTTAGACTATGATAAGAGAACAATTAAATACAAAAAAACGATATAAATATAAACAACAACAACAACAATATAAAATGGAGCTATAATAAGTACAATCGCTTGACCCAAAACACAATTGTATCGAAATCAGTCACTGGCTGAGTTTATTTATTAGAACACAGCGTAGACATTTTCCAGTGTGTTCTAGAAACCCATAAATAACAAGTGAACAATGTTGTCACTCACCTTGTTTTGACTGAATAAACGCGCGTGTTGTGATGCTCTCCTCCGACTGGAGTGTTCTCGCGCTCAGCTGGTAAAGTTACAGTTGTCGCCGGCTCGTTGCATCACCTCTTTTTATGGAGGACGTGAACTAGCTACTACGCGGGGGGGCGGGGCAAGTGACGTCACCCTATTTATAGTATCAAGAAGGCTGTCTTTGCGATGATGCAATCAGGCAAGCCTCTGTGCGCACCATAACTGGGCAAGCTCAGACCCCGCCCTCTCCGCACTGTGGAGGATTCGAAGTCGTAGCCTGACATGTTAACCTAATGAGCAAATAAATACATACCCGTGTAATGACATGGGATCTCTGGTATGCTCTAGTGTAACGTACTGAATAGTTGTGGGGGGAAAAAGACATGGGAGAGGAGAGATTGACTGGCTAGTTGGTCAGAATGAGAACAGAAAATCACTCTCACTCTGTTAAACGCACTCATATTTTGTCTGTTAATGGAGAATTGTATGAGGATGGAGAGAAGATCCCAAGGTCAGTGTGTTGCAGTCTTTTATTTAGTCTGTTTAGTCTTTTAAAGTTCATGAATGCTGGGTTAAATACAACCCAGCGCTGGGGGGAAAATGGCCAGCTATTGGGTTGTTTTGACTCAATGGTTGGGTTACTACACAGAAGGTTAACCCAACTGCTGGGTCAAAACAGCCCAGTTGCTGGGTTTGTCCATATTTCACCCAGCACTGGGTTGTATTTAACCCAGCGTTTTTTAGAGTGTGATCATTTGGTTTTGCACATCCACCAAAAATGTTCTCACCATTTAACATCTTAATGTCCAGCCGTTTAACTTGTCCCAGTAATTTCTATGATTTACACTCAGGTTTTCAGAGGTTGATTTGATTTTCTTTGTCAGTAATTAAATTCAAAGATTGAAGTTACACTCTAAAAAATGCTGGGTTAAATACATTGTTTTGACCCAGCGGTTGGGTTACTACCCAGAAGGTTGGGTTAAACATTTAACCCAACCTCTGGGTCAAAACAACCCAATTGCTGGGTTTGTCCCTATTTTACTCAGCACTGGGTTGTATTTAACCCAGCATTTTTTAGAGTGTATCAGTGTAACTTTGGCACCACTTTTACAGAGCGCATGTTTTTAATTTTAGTGAGTTGAAATTTTCCTGTGTGTTCAAAAAAATATAATTTAAGGTTGTAAATATAATTCTAGTAAATATTGCTGCATGCAAGTTTAGACATGGCTTTATTCTGTTATAATTTGTATTTGCCTATTTTTAACCTTTTCTGAAATCCTAGTTTATCTGTGGGGTGAAATCAGTGTTAAGCTAGTGGATATGAGTAGTTGTTTTTTTTAGTAGCTGTGAAGAGTAGTTGTGTTTCCATTAATGTTGCATTTAATTTCCATTGTTAAAACAGACGGAGGTGTTTTAGAGCAGACAGGATTATTTCTTTATCTTTGTAATATTAAAATAAAGTACCAAAAAAAAAGGAACACACGCATGTCTGGTCAGCTATCCTTGTGGGGACTCTCCATAGGTGTAATGTTTTTTCTACTGTACAGACCGTATATTCTATTGTCCTACACCAACCCTACCCCTAAACCTACCCCTTACAGGAGACTTTCTGCATTTTTAAATTTTCAAAAACTTCAATCTGTATGATTTATAAGCTTTTGTACCCGTGGGGACCACAATTTAGGTCCCCGCCGTGACACGAGTCCCCATGAGTCTGTGTGTAGTCAAGTTTAAGTCCCCACCAGGATATATAAACCAGTACACACACACACACACACACACACACACAGTCATGTTTGTTTCTGTGAATTGTGGGGACTTTCCATAGACTTGTATTACTTTTATACTGACCCAACAGTATCCCCTAACCCAACCCTAAACCTACCCCTTACAGAAAACCTGTTTGCATTGTTACACTTTCAGATATACATCATTTACTATATTTCTTTCCCACGTGGGAACCACAGGCACAATTTCAGGTTTTACTATCCTTGTGGAGACATTTGGTCCCCACAATATAGCATAAATAAGTATACACACACAAATAATCAACAAATAATTTGCCATATAAATCTACGAAATAATCAGATAAAGAAAAAGGTGATGACGCAAATGTTAGAGCTGATAGGTTTTTGTTTGTTTACTTTGATTTGTGGTGGATAGATGTTCAGTGGAATGATTTTGAAGTGATTTCAGGGAGTGGGCAGTCGGCAGTGTCTGCATTCCTCTACTGGATGTGAAGCACAGCTCTCTTGCTCTAGATGGGTCATTACACACCCCGGTACAAGCTCATACCTCTGGGCTCTGGAAATTTCCAGTAATCTCTCTTCACCAGTCCTGGTGCAATCACTACTAAAACACTCCCTTATTACAAACAATTATGCTTGTACACACAATAGTGTTACTAAGGAGCCATGTCTAAACATGACACAAAGACTAAACATGGCATTATTTATTTTCCCCAATAGACATGATGGCTGTCGGGCTTAAAAACAAATGTCTCAGAATTAATGAATCTGAGTTTTGAATAAGTTCCATTTGACTTATAGAAAATACTTGAATATGAACTATTGTAAAGTGAATTTGCTGTTGTTGTTTTGACATCTACCGATATATATGGAAATAACTATTAGTGTAAGTTTTTATATGAGAGAATTAGATTCAGTTTTTTTAAAATAGCATTTCATGTGGTTTCTGATTTTGCCCTTTGTGGTTTATTTTTCCTTGTTTGCTTTTTCCTAAAACTCAAAGAGATGCATTAAAAAAAATTATATTATGAAGTGAATTTGTTGCTTTTTCCTAAATTGATATCTGCCGATAAAATATATGAAGATATGAAAATGAAGATACAGTGTGGTCTCAAAAAGACTTTTAATTTAGAAAAATATTTGTATTTTGTACAAAGCGTTTATCTTTCACTTTTGTTTGTACCATACATACACTATCTAAATCCTCACAACCAGCATCATCATTATAATGAAAAGTATATCAAATATGTCCTAATTATGTCTATGCCATGTATACTATTTTCTGAAGCACAAAAAGACACATTTAGAAATCAATAAAATAAAGCAAAAGATCGAAAAGACTGATATTTTTATTCTTCCTTTTCTTATTTTATTCTCTTTCCAATTCCATTTAACTTTATGTGCTCATTATGAAAAACCAAGGCTTGTGGTTTTACTAAGTTCAAACAAGAACATAGTTTCTATAGTTCAAAATGTAAGCAGATTCTTTTAATAATTTAATTTCCCTTTATTGCATTTTCTTCTTATTTGTATTATTATTTTTTTTTTAACTCCGAATGATATGGCCTTTGTCTCGCAGGCTCAGGTTAAACAGCGCACAAAGCACTTTCATAAGAAGCACAGACTGCGCATTGTTTCTTTAAGACAAGCACTTGAGTATTCTCGCCAGGGGAGAATGCGTCATCCTTCCGGGAACTTGAGACTACAGTAATCCTGAGACTGTCCCTTGTTTTCTAGGCTTGGAGGTGAGAAGTCAAATCACCCTTTTCCCAAAACATCACGAGTGTGAAACGAAACGTATATTGCTGGAATAATGAAAGCAATCGGCATCGATATTTTGATGTGCACTTTCGGTCTGACACATGGCATTCCAGTCAAACGTTAGTCATCGAAAACGCCTGATGGTTTCTCTATAGATGCCATTACATCTACAAATCTAATGATGGAGTACAGCATCTGTTAGTATACCATGTAGCACACTAGGAACACAGTCGATACCTTTATATAGGCTATAGGATTATATTTTGTGTATTTGTATGCAACTATGCCCCACCCTTTAGATTTATACATCAACCGACTGCAGTCAGAATAATATAATACCAAAAATATAAACATCCATATCGAAAGTATTACAATTATTTTCTAGACAACACTGAAACTAAAATGAAATCATTTGTTTGCAGTAATTTTTTGTTATAATGTGGCAAGGTGTAGTGGTGATCATCAAACGCATTCCTAAACTAACATTTACACACAAAAGTAGTAGTATTTATGGTATTTATCAAGACCCATAAATGGGTCACGAGTCTGATGTAGAAAAATGGCTTGTACTAATATAATATTTGCTTCTGTGTCACACTTTTGTTGTTGTTTAAAGTATTTACAAATTATTAGTTAATAATTTGCATATTGTTTGGGCTGTACGCAGTTCAGGTTCATTTATAAAAAATAGAAAAAAGTCTGATTTTGTTAAGTTGTATACGATAAACCATTTTTATCATATGTCAGGTTGTCACATGGTGTCCAAAGTAAAATCTGGGTATTGAAGCAAAACAAGTCACTCCAGGTGGTTTAAGGGCTTCTACAGCATAGACCTCAAAATGACTAAATAATAACCTACATTTCAAGTCTGACGACATGTGGTTTATTCTTTTTTATTTCTATATTTAGTAAGCGTTTTGTATGGGTTGAGATTAATATTTTCCAACCAGCCTTGTCAGTGGATACGGAACGTACACAAGCTTCTTGAACTTAATATAATATAATATACGTATTTTTTTGTTACACCAAATACACAAAATAATGATCTTTAAAAAAGCATCATATGACCCCTTTAAATGACTCGGCAGCAATGGGGCCCAAATATGTATAGCATCACTTGCTCAGTATAAATGTTGACACTGCTTTCTCTAAATAATAGTTTATATAGCTTCACTCTTACATATGTGAGATAGACAGCTGTAGGCCTCATAGTTATTTATAAAGTCCCAGTTAACTCAGTGTTACCTTCACACTGCCCTCACCCTGGTACACTCACCACAGCACTGTGTACATGTTTACACCGGCTGCGTCCATAGTGACGGACTCCCGCCCAAAGGACTTTCGTTGCAGACAGTTGAAGTAGGGAAAGCCAGGATTCCCAACCCCGTCACAGGCCGTGACCTCATTTCTCTCTCCAGCAGGCCTCTGTGCTGCGTTTTGTTATTTCGGTCCTATGTGCAAACAGCAAGTAGGGTGGGAGTAAATACCTAAAGGTCATTCCCCACTAAAGAATAAATGCCTTACGTAATTCATAAGGAAACCAAATTGAATCACGCTCGGAACGTAGTACATGTAATGAAACCCATTTAGCGAGGAATTCCTCTTTTCGGAGGCACTGATTTTCCTGTCTTCGGTTTTTGTATTCCATTTAGAATGAAACTTCTATGTATGGTAACGTAAACTACGTTCTGTACTATCTGCTTCCTGGGGATGTGAAAGTAAATTGCTGCTTGTTCTGTGACTAAGGAAGTTTTTATGATTTTTTTTTTCTCATTCCACATCCAGTGAGCATCCGAGCAGTACCTCAGGCAGACCTCATTTTCATCATTAATTTCCCATTCCTCACTTCCTCACCAATTTGCTGTAAATTTTTCTTGCAATTTTCTTCCTGGCATGTAGAACGTAACGCTCTAATTTCTGGTTTTTGATTTCAAGCAGGGAATTGAAGCAACACAGGCCTCCTATAAAAACTGCCACACTTAGTCTTTAAGAGCCACGTCATATTTAAAAAGTCACATGACTGCCTGTAAAGGATCTAGCTGTGAGTGATATAAAATTGATACGGTGAGCACAGAGCTGCACGAGAGGTTTCGGCCAATCAGCTTGCTAAGATGAGATGACATCATCTGACCGCTCTGTGGTATGACTACAGTATGCATCATTGCAGCATAGGATTAATAGTTAATGATAATCCCTTGAGATCAGCCAATCAGAGCAGAGGAGAAGAACATGGTCAGAGGGCATGTTCACAACCAGCAACGCTGTGCTGGACTGAAGCCAAATCCCTGTGTTTTGCCTTACCTGTGATATTAGTCTGTTTATATCTGAATCAAGGTAAGTGCATATACACACACTAACTTTTACAAGATATTCAGTGCTGGTAAAATGATATAAAAGATTGTTTCTAAAAATGCTTACATTTCAGAGCACAATACAGTAGACCATTTTTCAGCATGTATTATTTTCAAGCCTGCATATATGTCCTAAATCACAATTTGGTAGAATATTAACTTGCACAAGCTCAAGTGATAATGAGTTGAGTGTGTGCAGTCTGACATCATGATGAGTCAGAGAGTAACAGGACTCTGGAAATGCAGGTAGAGGCAGATGAGTCATAATCTCAAAGAACAACAGCAAAACAAAAATGCCCTCTGCCAGTTTTTCCTGGTTGTTATCTAAAAGACAAATTCACTTTTATAGATTTAAAAATATATATATTTATATACACTCTTAAAAATAAAGGTTCTTTATTGGCATCAATGGATCCACAAATAACTTTTACCATCCATGGAACCTTTTCATTCCACAAAAGATTCTTTAGATTCACGCTAAGAAAAAAATGGTTATTTTAAGAACTGTTCACCGAAAGGTTCTTTGGGGAACCAAAACTGGTTCTTCTATGGAATTGCTGTGAAACCCCCCTTTTGGAACCTTTATTTTAAAGAGTGTAGTGTTTTTTATGCATTGTCTATGTCTAATGCAGTGTTGAGATGCTGCAATTATTAAAGGGAGTTTTATGTTTAAAAATATGTTTAATATCATGCACACTCACATGAAATGAAGACTCTATACATGTGTGCAGCTAATTAAAAGCTCATTTATTTTACATGTTGCGATCACATGACCAAAAGCGATTGTTGCTGCATTAAAGTTCAAGTTTATTTGGACAAAATGATTGGTTAATTTCATATTTCTTTCTTCCTTCATTCACTGGCAAACAAATGAAGGTTTTCTTAGCACTAAACCAAAATAAAGAGCACACGGATGTGTAAATTATGTTTTATCCATTTTATCAAACTCACGCTTCTCTGAGGACTTATGGGAAATTAAATGTTGCAGAAGACTGTCATCTTATAAACCCCCGGGGGTTTTCAAAGTGGGGCCCAGAGACACTCGGGGCCGCAAGGGATTAATTGAATTATAAAAATAAGAAAGAAATACAAATTCGATTCAAATAAATAAATAGATATAACAAACAATGCATCTAACTGTACAGTGCTATAATGAATAATGAATGAACTAAATGTTTTCCAAATAATAATTTTACATGGATGCACAAGGATGATCATATTTAGGGGTCTGTGGCTTCTAAAAGAATAAAAACCAGTTATAAACCAGTTAAACGAATCATATGTTTTGACAGTCAATATTCTTCATTAACAATATACACATTGCATACTAAATTGTGATTTCTACATTCATAACATGATTATTTAAAGGTGATGTGTGTTATTTCTGCACCACACCAACAGGTTTCAAATCCTGACCTCATTCTTAAATATTTGGTTATATTCTTTGTCTTGCACTGTTATAAAGCATTTGGCCATGTTATACAAATATTTGAGTATTTTGTTCACACGACAAGAATAATAAGTTGTAGCCCAGAAATGAACCATAAACCTGCACTGTAGGCTATCATTTGCAAACAGAGATAATGTTATTCAATTTTTTTTAATGATTACAAGAAGACGTTTCCCTTATATTCCTGTACTTGATGTAAACAGTTTCAGTAAAAAGGTCACGGGACAGAACCAAAGACCCGTGTCATGTGATGAAGGGGAATTCCTGTTTGCTGATACACAACAAAGAGCACGCTGAGCATGGAGCGAGTCATGTGACTGGAGGTGCTACAAGTGGCATTTGCTTTGTGGAAAACACCCTCCTAGTTATTCAGCATATTCAGCCTGCTTATGCAACAATGAGCCAATTCTTGTTGTTTCCTCTATATATAGCTCATCCCTTGTCAAACAAACTGTCAGAAGCATGACCAGTGCAGTTTCATTCATCTAACCCATAATTATTGGCAAATTGACGTCATGTTTTTATAACCTTTGAATCACTAAATTTCTGATCTCCTTTTCTTCTATACTTGGCTGTTTTTTTTCGGTATCGGCTGTGGTATTAGCCACAAACTGACCCACATAGCTGCCCGAAAGATGTCTCAGTATGTAATTTACTTGTTTTCTCCACATGCTTGTGCTCATTACTGTTACTGGTACTTTCACAAGACTTGCTGAGCTCAGAACCTGACTGTATACCACAGATGCTTTCTTATCCAAAGTAATATACGGTACACTTACTATTGTGACAGTCAACTCTGCATTAAAAGGGATCAAAAATGAAATCCCAAACCTTTTTTCTGTGGAACATTTCTCAAATTTCCCCAAATTATTTTATGTTCCATAGAAGAAAAGAAGTCATACAGGTTTGGAATTACCTAAGGGTGAGAAAATGATGACAGAATTTTCATTTTTGGGTGAACTATTTCTTTAGCTCAGATTCTACCACATCCCTAAAATCTAGATGACTGTGAAAGTCTTCATTTGGCTGACTTTTGCTTTATAAAATAACATTTTAAATTGTGCTGTCAAATCAATTAATCGTGATTAATCACATCCAAAAATAAAAGTTTGTGTTTAAATAATGTGTGTACTGTGTATCTTTATACGTAGGCCTAAATACACACATATACATGCATATATTTAAGATATTATAGCATATATATATATATATATATGCATATATGTGTATATATATATGTATGTATACGTATATATGCATGTATATATATATATATGTGTGTGTGTATGTATGTGTGTATATTTATACATATACAGAGTACATACGTTATATGTAAATACAAACCTTTATTTTGGATAATAATATTTGACATTTCAAATATTATTTATTTATTTAGTACTGCTATTACTGATTAAAAGTTTTAGGTCATTAAGTTTTTTTTTTAAAAGAAATAATACTTTTATTATAAAAAGATGCATTAATTTGTTTAAAAGTGACAGTAAAAGACAATTTTATTAGACTATATATATATGTATCTGTTTCAAAGATTATGTTCTTTTGAATATTTTTTTTCAATAAAGGATCCTAAAAAATGCGTACCACTTTCCACAGAAATATTTCGCAGCACAACTGCTTTCAACACTGAATAATATGGAAAAAAAATTTGGAGCACCAAATCAGCAGATTGATTTCTGAAGGATCATGTGACACTGAAGACTGGAGTAATGGCTGCTTAAAAATTCACATGAATATATTGAAATATATTTAAATAGAAAACAGCTATTTTAAATTGTAATAATATTTCACAATACGACTGTATTTTTTAAATAAATGTAGCCTTGGTGTAGAAAAAAAAAAATGAAGGCATTCATGATTTTGTGGCCACAACATTCTTCAATTTATACAAATATAATCACAAACTAAACTGACAAATCAAAAGATTATGCTTTGTCATGATGTGAACAATTAACTATTTATTCTGAATGTATTCAATCATTTATTTCCAGTACATTATGTAAAGGGGGCATATAGTCTAGAGACAAAAGTTTTTTTTAGGGTATAAGGAAGTATTGCGTCAATAGGGTTGGGTTTAGTGCAATAGCAAACGTCATATGCTTCCCACATGTTTAGGCATCTATTTAGTCAGATATTACTTAATTTCTTCCTGATTTTATTTTTGTAGGCCAACTGGTGAGAAAGTTTATTGTTTGAACTTGATGTGACCTAGTTGTTAAGTTGCTATGATTATAGATATGTGCTGCTCTCTAGAGGAACCTGGAAGAGTTTCATTACAAGGAAGAGTAGCACAAAAACGAATGCCCTCGAGGTTTCTTTTACTAAAAGAAAGCAGTCTTTTGGTTTAATAATGCTCAATTTTGAAAAGCCAAAACAGCATGCATTGTTTCCTAATCAAATAATGCATCATTTTAATGAATAGTATTATTACTCACATTATTTATTAACATTCATGGGTCATTTTACAAAAGAAGTAGCATACTACAACCTGTAGAATTTTCAAAACAAAACGAAAATCCAACTATTCTCATTAATTAGTAGAACCAAGTAAATATAAATCAAAATACTCCCAAATATGCATTTTTTTATACCAGTAGCAGTGCAAACATCATGCATTGTTACTGTTATATATATATATATATATATATATATATTTATATATATAAAGAAATAAAATGAGTACATAGAAACCAAAAACTTCTAAAGTAAATTGTGATTTAATATAAATATAATGTATTTTTTAAAAATAAAATGTATACAGTTAACAAGTAATAAAATTATAGTAATATATAAAAATTATAGTACTATAATTATAGTAATAATTAGTAATACAATTCTATTCTTATAAAAGTCTTATCAAACTTTATAAATTGTTATTGTATATTATTTAGTGGAAAATGTGATATTTGATTCAGGATTCTTAATGACTAGAAAGTTATTAACCGCATTTATTTGATTACAGATTATAGATAAAAATCTTTTGTAACATTTTAACATTTATTTACTGTCATTTTTGATCAATTTAATGTGTCCTTGCTAAATAAAATAAAATGCTGGTATCATGAATCAAAATATTATGAATAAGTATGTGTGTATACATATAATTGTAGTTTTAAATAAAAACAAATCTCAAATAAATTAATAAATTACAAAACATAACTAAACAACTAAATAAATGATAAATATCTACCTGTGAGGCTAGTGTGTTCTCTTCATCAGGCATCATGTACCAAGAAAGACTTTTGTGTTTAGAGGAAGCACAGCCCTCCTCCACTAACTGTCTGATCTGAGTTAACTGTTGCTCCAACTCTTGTAGAGACAAACTCTGCTTCAGAGACACCCTGAGGAGACATGGACAGCAGTTAGCTTTCCTGCTAAATATACAGGAAGACCGACACAACACATGAGATGAGATGAGTAGATTAAAATTCATTCATCATCTAATCAATCACTCAACGTACGGTCCAAGAACTTCCTGGACGGCTTTCTTCACCACAGTTATCAGTTCAATGAGCCCTGAAAAGACAAAATGAAGATCAGTATCAACTATGGTGGATGTGACCTCATAAACATAGGATTAAACTCGGATTAGATGCTTTTACACAGATCTGACACTGTCCTCACCTTCTCCAAGTAAGTGTTGGATACTTGACAGATATTGTTGTTGGACATCAGGAGGGGCCAAGGGGGTCTAAAGTAGCAGTATAATAGAAATGAAGTAGAATTTACATACTGTAACATGGTAAAATCAGGTTGCTCTGCCTTTAGAACACCAAGCCCTGACATACCGTTCCATTCTTGGTCACGGAGTTGTCCAGGTACAAGTAGCCACCAATTATGTTGAGCTGAACTCGGAGTAACACCACCAGCATGCAAGTGCTGTAAACCGCCACAATGCTGCGGGTAAAACCTGGAGAGTAGAAATCATTGTTTGAGAACAGGAATAGATTTTTGCATTTTTACTTCTGTAGTGTGACATATTGTGAAACAGGACATTCAACTAAAAATTTCAGGGCATGAATCAGTTTGATTGTGAAAAGTTGGTGTTCCATTATCCACCAGTATTGAGCCAAAACAATGCCTTAATAACTATTTGGTCATTGCTCAACATTTTCCAATAACCCACACGACATCAGCAAACAATAAACATTTATAAAAAAAAGTTTGAGGTTGGTAAGATTTTTTTTAAATGTTTTTTGAAAGAACACAGTATAAAGAGTAATATTAGTGAAATATTATTGCATTATAAAAATTGTTTTCTATATTTAAATATAATTTATTGTTGTGATGGAAAAGCTGTATTTTTTAGCAGCCATTCTTCCAGTCTTCAGTCTCACATGATCCTTCAGAAATCATTCTAATATGCTGATTTGGTGCTCAAGAATAATTTCTTATTATCAATGCTGAAAACATTTATGCTGCTTAATATGTTTGTGGAAACTTTGTTTCATTTTTTCAGGATTCTTTGATAAATGGAAAGTTCAAAAGAACAGCATTTATTTGAAATATAAATATTTTGTAATGTTATACTGTAAAAAAAAGTGTAATGTAATAACGTAAGAGCTTTTACTGTCTGCCTTTACAACCTTCCTGAATAATATTAATTCTTGTATAAAAAAAAAAATACTGACCCCAAACTTTTGAAATGTAGTTTTTAAATTTTTTTTGAAAAAGCAACATTAAATTGCCATTGCTCTTCCTTATATTTGAACACACCAAAGACTTGTTTTCTATATTTAAATATAATTTATTGTTGTGATGGAAAAGCTGTATTTTTTAGCAGCCATTCTTCCAGTCTTCAGTCTCACATGATCCTTCAGAAATCATTCTAATATGCTGATTTGGTGCTCAAGAATAATTTCTTATTATCAATGCTGAAAACATTTATGCTGCTTAATATGTTTGTGGAAACTTTGTTTCATTTTTTCAGGATTCTTTGATAAATGGAAAGTTCAAAAGAACAGCATTTATTTGAAATATAAATATTTTGTAATGTTATACTGTAAAAAAAAAAGTGTAATGTAATAACGTAAGAGCTTTTACTGTCTGCCTTTACAACCTTCCTGAATAATATTAATTCTTGTATAAAAAAAAAAATACTGACCCCAAACTTTTGAAAATGTAGTTTTTAAATTTTTTTTTGAAAAAGCGACATTAAATTGCCATTGCTCTTCCTTATATTTGAACACACCAAAGACTATAAAAGGCAAAGGAAAATTGTGCAGATTGTTACAGATTTCAAACAATTTATTCTTAAGAACAGATTGAAAGTACACAATAGCACTAGGAATCTGCATTAAGAAAGTAAACAGGGTCAATTTCAATGTTCAATGTTGACTTTAAAGCAATAAATATGTAATCCTACAACAAAGAAACTTATTCAACTCACTAATAATCTTTAGATCCTCCCAGATTTCAAGTTTATTAGCTGGCCTGTGTAGGAAGACATGATCACTTGCGTCAGTTCTGGTCTTTTATTTTGTAATGCAGATAATCATCTATAATTTACATGAATGACTCACTTAGTTTTCAGCAAAGCGGTGATGCTCTCTGAGTTCAGGTGATGTATGATTGCCTCTCGGAGAGTGGGGAGCATTGATAACACTACAGAAAAGACACAATTACATATACTGGGCAGAACAAATATCACTTTTTCACAACATTTATTAACTGATAATCTGCATTCTGTTTTATTGCTTTACCTGTCATGTTACATGTCCTCTGGTTGCTTTCAAAATGAAACTGTCTCCGAGCTTGAGTGATGTATTCGGCTGCCTCTCGCTCCTGCATCTCCTGAATCTTTCTTTGTGCATATTTACCAAGTAGATAGACACCTGGGCATGAAGTTTGAGAATGCATTACAATATAATGTACATGTTAAGAAACTGACATGCAATGTGCCAGATATATTATTCAGTGATATAAAAACTGCATTCTGGGTAAAAATACCAGGGTAAAGTCCATATCAACTTTCTTTGACTGTGCCAATAGACAAACTAGGTGACAGGTGAACTGAGATTGATTAGCTGGATGTGGAAATAAGATCTAATGCTTGGCAACACCGTAATAACATGCTAAACTATATATAATGCATATTATAACGACATGTATTAATATTCAGCTAGAAATAATTAATGCACAGTCACACGTAGCTAACATCTCTGAACTATATAAGCATGCAGGTGGTCTAGTTGCCCACGTTACCTCCAACAAAAACCCCAGCGAAGATGAATTTCCTCTTATGGCGTTTGATGAAATTCCATGTAGAACTCAACATTTTAAAAACAGACTTCACACCGCAAAAAACCCGAAAAAACTAGACGCAAAAGCGTGTTTAGACGTAACTCACTAGCTAGCACAATGCTACATGGCAATAACTTCTCGTGTTAGCAGCACACACAGGCGAACTACAGATAACAGATCGCGTCGATCGATCGATTAAGCGGTCGACCCGCCGCCCTGAACGGTCCATCCATTATTACGGTCCTCCGTAAACACGTCTTCTTCTTCTTCTTTTTGTTCAATGGCCGTTCACTCCTTTGGAGTATTACCGCCACCTACTGTATATCTTGCGCATATGGTGGTGAATCTGTTCCTCCGTAAACACGTGTGCATAACCGCCATACAACTAACAAGAAGAAGAAGAAGTTTAGAAGTTTTGGAAGGATAGCAGAAGAAGAAGCCCAGTCATGTGGAATAATAAATGTAGAAATGAGCCCTGCAGTAGTAGTGTCACCCATTTCACCTTGGTTATTCCCTTTACCATTAGTAGACTTTAATTTGCAAGAAATTATTAATGACAAAAATAGAGTAATGGCAAAAGATGTCATGGTTCAACTGTATCTAGAACAGAATTACAACTCCGCAATCTCAATTTTCACTGATGGTTCCAAAGATCACGAGACATCAGGACACGAGCTGACGAGCATCAGCAGCTGTATTTGTCCCAACTTATCAAATCAAGATTGGTAAAAGAGTTTCTGATCAAGTAGGAGTTTACACTACAGAGATGGTAGCAATATTATTAGCTATCAGGTGGATGGAGGATACTCTGTCAATGAATGCGGTGATATGTTGAGCTTCATTCCCTGCATTATCAAGTCTTATCAGTGGAAGATCTTCAAGACAAGACATTTTGTATGAAATTCTTTTATGTATGTATAGAGTGAGTAAGATAGGAATTAAGATATGTTTCCTGTGGGTTCCAGCACACGTGGGAGTGGATGGAAATGAGGTTGCGGATCATTTAGCAAAACAGGCACTGAAATGATCACATATAGAAATGATTATACCACTAAGCAAAGAAGAAGTTAAGGTTAAAATTAGAACAGCAGACGGTTAGACTTCGCATTGGCCATACTGCTTTAAATTCTTCTCTATATAAAATGAATAAGCATGAGTCTGGGAACTGTAGTCTGTGTGGATTACCAGAAACAGTAGAGCATGCACTATTACGTTGTTCTGCGAATGATAATGAAAGAGCATTTCTGTTGGAAGAATTAAAAGAAATAGGGATAGAAAATATGACACTTAAAACTTTGTTGAATAATGGCTTGAATCATTATAAAATATATAATGCTTTAATGACATTCTTTTAAAAAGTAGATCTGTTTAACAGGATTTAGAAGAATAAAGAAAACATTTTTTTCTTTTTTCTATTATTATTAATATATGAATTTATTGTTATTATTATTTTTTTTGTTTTTGTTTTGTTCTTCCTATTCCATCAATGGTCCACACTCCAGCCCAGTAGGTGGCGGGAATGCACCTATCGTTTGTTTGCCAACCGCCATAAAACTCCAAAAGAAGAAGAAGAAGAAGAACAAGATCAAGAACGTGTGCATAAGCAAAACGTTACTATTTGCTGATTTGTGCTGCTTTATTTTTACGGCTGTAGGTTCGTTGAGGATACAGATGGAGATGCAAGCAGACAGCGTTGAACCAGAGAAAAGTGATTTTCTGCAGCCGTTAGATAGTGAGATACAAACATGGATGTCAAAGGCGTTTGACATGGTAAAACTTCTCTGATGTTTACTGTTTGTTCACAGTATTTACCATGGTAACGGGCATTTCCCCTCAAATACCGTAGTTACTAAAGTAACGTTACGGCATTATTTTGAAACGAGTATGTATGTATGTATTTATGATGATTAATATCTCATTTCTTGTGAAGATTTTCCACAGTTTTTGTAACAAGAACTAGTTTCTATGATATTTTGGTTGTCATGGTTAATGTGTATGGTGTGTGTGCGCCTGCCTACATGGTAAATGTATTTTTGGTTGTTTTGAGAAAATTATAAACATATGAATTACTTTAAAGGCACTTGAGGCCCTTGAGAATGGTGAGGTTCCAGTTGGCTGTCTGATGGTTTACAACAATGAGGTTATTGGAAAAGGCAGAAATGAGGTGAATGAAACAAAAAATGTAAGTAACTTCAAGATGTGCCTAATTATGATAATTAAATTAATCATAAATTATAATGATTGTTTTATATGGTTATTGGAAGGATGTGTAAGCCAACGATAATCCTTATATTAATGTAACTGACGATAATCCTAGGTAGAGGATTCCCAAATCCAGGTGTGAAAAACTTGTTGCCTCTTTCCCAAAAAGACTCATGGCTGTATTCGATCAAAAGGGTGCTTCTACTAAATACTGAGCAAAGGGTCTGAATATTTAGGACCATGTGATATTTCAGTTTTTCTTTTTTAATAAATCTGCAAAAATGTCAACAATTCTGTGTTTTTCTGTCAATATGGGGTGCTGTGTGTACATTAATGAGGAAAAAAAATTAACTTAAATGATTTTAGCAAATGGCTGCAATATAACAAAGAGTGAAAAATGTAAGGGGGTCTGAATACTTTCCGTACCCACTGTATATATATATATATATATATATATATATATTCAAATGATAATTGATCAGTTACTTAACAATCATATTTTTCAAATCTGTGAAGTTATTCAGAAATGCATAGAAGATGTGGTTCACAGACCGTGATGGGAATACACCTCTTCTATGATGGACATTCAGTTTCTGAATTTAAATGAATATTGATATTTGTGTGAGTCTGAATGTGTAAATGGTGTAACTGTTTAGAGATTGTCAAAAATAAGTCTCATTCCAAGGATTATTTTCTTGCAATTGATTCATGATCAAATCATTATTAAGATGTGTACACTCAAGGTGAGAGAAAATGTGCTTAAATGTTAAAATTCTAGGAATTTAGTACTGTACATTATGTACTTATGTACTTATTTCTAATTAGATGAAATAACCTCACGTCTGTGCCTGCTTTGCCCAAGGCTACTCGGCATGCAGAAATGGTGGCACTGGATCAAGTGCTTGATTGGTGCCGTTTCAGAGAGAAGGACCCAAAGGAGGTGTGTGAACAGACTGTACTTTATGTGACAGTGGAGCCATGTATCATGTGTGCAGCTGCTCTGCGTCTGCTTCGTATCCTTGATGCCAAAATGTGGTCGACTATTAGTTTAGAAAATTTTACACATACAGTACCATTAATGGTTTTGAAAGAAGCCTCTTATGTCCACAAAGCTGAATTTATTTGATCAAATATACAGTAAAACAGTAATATTGTGAAATATTATTACAATTTACAATAACTTTTTTATTTTTATTTTGATATTAAAATTGAGTATATTTAATTTTTACCATTTCAAATTGAATTTTACCATTGGATTTCACAATTTAGGGTTAGGGTTGATTTTTAGCAGCCATTACTGCAGTCTTCAGTGTCACATGATCCTTTAGAAATCCTTCTAATATGCTGATTTGGTGCTTAAGAAACATTTATTATTATTATCAGTGTTAATGTGCTGCCTAATATTTTTGTGTAAAATATTGTTTGAAAAGAATAAAAAGTTAAAAACAGCATTTATTCTAAACAGAAATATTTTCTTACATTATATAGTCTTTACTGTCGCTTTTGAGCAATTTGATGCATCCTTGATGAATAAAAGTATGAATATTTTCTTAATACTTGACATCAAACATTTGAACAGTAGTGTAGATCTTTGTGTCACTCGCAGCTCTTCCTAGTCAAGTTTTTCTTACGACTTGTACATTTTTAATGCATTATTGCATTTACCCCAGGTTTCTATTGTCTAGTAGTATTAAAATAATGTCAGTGCTAAAAGGACACCTTCACATTTAGAAAGACATACCTCTTGTTGTATATGGGTGCAAAAATGAGCGGTTTGGAGGCTGTGGATCTGTCCTGGACGTCTCATCGGATCATATACCACACACTGGAACTTCATTTAAGGTAAAAGAATTTCCCTCCAATTCCTATCAAGTTAAATTTAAATTCCAGCTGATCCAAAAGGAAGCCAGTTCCTTACATTCTGAACCGTTCTGTGTGGCTAGAATATTTTTCTTGTAGAAACGTCCACATTCCCTAAATTGTAGTCCAGACCACATTGCATATTTTTGCTGTAGCGCACGTGCTTATTACTTGCTTATTACAGTGCATCGCCGGCTATAGAGCAGAAGAGGCTGTTGAAATGCTCAAGACATTTTATAAACAGGAAAACCCAAATGGTAAGGGAAATCTGTTTAATGTATGCATATTAATGTTTTCATTGTCCTGTTTCTGAAACTGATGTTTTTTTCTCCCACGTTTTTTTAGCTCCCAAACCTAAAGTGAGGAAAGATTTGATCAGTCCACCAGAAGGCGCTGTAGTCATTCAGGTAAAACGAGGACCGCAAGATGAGGAGAGCGAAACAATTGCTCCTTTGAGCTGAAATGGAAAATATTTAGACATTGAGACTTTTACAAGACCTTGTCAGTGCCTGGATTTCAGTGAATTTTGATTTTGCCATCTTTTTGAGGTCATTGATTTGATCTACTATTTGAGGAAGCACATTGGCTCATTATCTGGACCACATAGCTGGTAAACCTCCAGGCCTCCTCCTCTTCTCTGTGGCTGGACGCTGAGAGTTGTCTGTTAACAGTGTGTAGAAGTAATAGACTAGGCCTGTTCTGCATTAAAGCACAGGTTCTTCTCCAGCTCTTGCTCTCTTTGTGTCCTTATACAACCCAGAGAACTGGTTCTGAACTCTCAGTGATCTCAGTCTTGGGCTCACTAGCAGATGCAGGACAAACCCAGGTGGAGTTTCCACTTACTTCATAGCCAGAAACTTTAAAGGGATAGTTAAAAAATAATTTCTGTCAGTACTTTCTCACACTACTTTTTTTTCTTCAATGGAGCACAAAAAGTGAATTTTTTTGAAGAGGTTTTTAAAGAATATATACCCATTTTTTTTTATAGAATTAAAGTAATTGAAGATGGAGGCTGTCAAGCTCTATAATAGCAAAAAATAAAAGGCCATAAAAGTAGTCTTGATGCTTTGTGTATACTTGCGTTTTGAGTTTCCTGGAAGATGGAAAGTCACTCAGGTTTGGTACAACATTAGGGTAAAGATCATTTTTAGGTGAAGTTTTCAAAGTCGTTTCCTTAGGTTTGGCTGTTTATTTATTTATTTATTTGTGCAATATCTCACACATACCAACTTGGAAAAAAGAAAATAATTGTTATTGCCTCCATATAAGTGTTAATTTAGTATTATTTGTGCTGTTATAGTTATTATTGATATTTTGAATCAGAATTACATTACATTTTCATTTTAACTTCATTTTCAGTAATTTTATGTGCTTTTGTAGTTTTTCTTAGTTTTTTTTTAATATTACCATTTAGTTTAAATTTTTTTTTATTTCCAGTCAGCAATTTGAACTTTTTGTTGGTGGCCAAGGCAGCATTTCTCATTTTGATTTAGTTTAGTCTTAACATCTAATATTTATAATTTATTTATTTTAGTGCTGTCAATGATTAAACACATCCAAAATAAGTTTTGGTTTACATAATATATGTGTATAATATGTTATATTATAATATATATTATATAATATACGTGTATAATATATAATGTAAAATTTACATAATATACTGTATATTTTTTGTATATATAAATACACACAGATACAGTATATATTTAGAAAATATTTATATATATATATTTATATTCATATAATTTATATTATATATAAATGTATTTAATATATAAAAATGACATTTTTCTTGAATACATGCATGTATGAATTTATATATATATATATATATATATAATAAATGTACACACACATGTTATGTAAACAAAAAAACTTATTTTGGATGTGATTGTTTGACAGCACTAATTTAGTTTTTTTTAGTATTGTTTTTAGTTAACCATACTAATATTTAACAATACTAATCCTGATCTGCACACTTCCTCTTGTTGTGAAACTGTTCATGTCATGTTGCGTTTCTGGTTATTAAAGTATAACATAGCTCATAATGGTTTCTGGACCCCATATTATTAAATTGCCATGTGATGTGTTGTTAGTGGCTGGAAGTGGGTTTTCTGTGGGTGCGTATGAAAAAGCAATCAAGCGGGTTTGGAAGTAGATGTGAGGTGTCTGAGATGTTTTGGGCTGTCTTTTTTCAAGGCCTGTCGTCTTAACATGGCTACGGGTTCTGCCGGCTGTATCATATATTTGAAAAATATCCTCGGTCAGTTACTGCTCTGTTATTGCCATTGTAAGCAGAGAACCCATGGGTTTTATTGTTTTGTGATGAATGATCAGACATTGAGCGCTCACGGCTGGCTTTTTTAATATGACTGTTCTATGCTGATGTTGAAATGACAGGAGCTGTCATTAATAAATAAAAATAATCATTTAGATTCATTGTGTAAATATTATGGTCTTAGTAACCGATTCAAAACAACAGAGCACTGGTCGCACACCTGGTAAGCATTTGACAGGTGTTATGCCTTGGCAGCGTTACACCATGAGTCAGTGCGAATAAAGAACGTCGTAAAACAAGCTGCAGCCACCTACGCTGTCCCTGTTCACATGGACTGAGAACAATATTTTGTCTCTAACTCTTTATCCATATACGGTATTTCATAAAGCTTCATTCAGCTTTTAATAGAGTGAATCAAAGTGTCGAATTCATGTGAAGGACCAGTATATTTCATAATAGATTTTCCAATGTTAAGGTGAAAATCGTAGGTTTGTTTAATCCCACAGAGGGCTTGAGAAAACTCACGGAGATGGTTAAGACACAAGGCGTTTCATTCTGCAAGTATTTATTTTGATTTCATTATTTACAGAATAAAATGATAGGCTACATGAAAGTTTGAGACTTCTAGTTTGCTTTAGTCTGAAAGTCAACAAGTATTACTGTTTGTTACCTGTTTTACTTCTTCAATTGGCTTTTTCACGAGGGAAACAGGATATTCAGTGCTAAAAAAAAAAAGGTGGGAATTAATAGGATTGTGAAAAGCGAGTTTTGCATATCCAAATGTGAATTTGGATTAAAAAAAATAAACCATTAGCTAAATAGCTATTGCTTAACATTATCCAATTGCCTGTATGGCTCAAGTGACAATAATGGAAAAGGAAATTCATTTCAGAAAATGTTATTTTGATTTGATAAGTTACTATAATTTAATTATAGTTTAAAGACAAACATTTGGTAACACTTTATAGTGTTAATTAATATTAAATAATAAAACCGAATTTATTATTCCAAGTCTCTTCTGCTCACAAGTGTGCATTTATTTGACCAAAAATAGTCAAAACAGTAATATTGTGAAATAGATTTACAACTATTTTCTGTTTTAATATATATTTTAAAATGCATTTTATTCCTATGATGGAAAAGCTGAATTTTTAGCAGCCATTAATTCAGTTTCCAGTGTAGCCCCCCCCCACAAGGATTCTTTGTTGAATATAAAGTTCAGAAGAACAGCATTCATTAGAAATAGAAAATAGAATAATTTTTTTTACATTTAAAAGTATTAATTTCATTTAATAAAATGACTGACCCCAGACCTCCAGATGCTAGTCTATGCTAATGTGTTTTTAACATTTCAAGTGGTATACTTGACCAAAAATAGTCAAAACAGTAATATTGTGAAATAGATTTACAACTATTTTCTGTTTTAATATATATTTTAAAATGCATTTTATTCCTATGATGGAAAAGCTGAATTTTTAGCAGCCATTAATTCAGTTTCCAGTGTAGCCCCCCCCCACAAGGATTCTTTGTTGAATATAAAGTTCAGAAGAACAGCATTCATTAGAAATAGAAAATAGAATAATTTTTTCATTTAATAAAATGACTGACCCCAGACCTCCAGATGCTAGTCTATGCTAATGTGTTTTTAACATTTCAAGTGGTATAATTGAAAAGTATAGCTACTCAAAAAAGAAAATCCTTTACTAAACAGTTTGACTTTCTTCTGTGAAACACAATGGATTTTTTTTCTTTGAAAAATGTCTGGTGTTTTTTGTTCATGTTGTTTTAGACTCTTGACATAGAAACAGTTCAAACCTTTTTCACAATATATTCTTTTGTGTTCCACACAAGAAAGGAAGTCATACTGGTTTGGAACGATGACAGAACTGTTCCTTTAACAATGAACAATAGTATATTTACAAATTAAAATGTTTATTTTCTTAAAATTGTTGTTCATTTTAAGATTATGATGCATTAACTAATGTTAACAGATTAAACCACATTAGAAAGTGTTACCACGTTAACATAGCAATGAATTGTTCACAAGACCAGGAAATGTGCATTAAGAAAGTAAATGAAGCTTAGATAATATGATCCAAAGTGCTAATAGGTGGTCATTTATAGACGTATGGAGTCTAGACCGCTTTATCTGTCATTGAGCTGTACTTCAAATGCATCTCACACACCATTTACATTGCAAAAATTCTGCTGTACTCACCTCATTTACATCTTTTTTTTATAGTTTGTTAATACACGTTAGGGAACCGTTCACTTTGGTACTTCTGCATGCAGGAGAGGCAGTGTTAATGAGGAGACTATGAAGTGTCGTTCTGAAATTAACACTCTGGCAGAGAATTTTAACACATGCACACACTTTCACTCGCTCTCAACATGCGTCCGAACACACACCGTCCAGACTAAATTGTCAACAAAAGTGTTGTCAGTCAGACCTATGTAAAGTTTAAGTGTAATCTATATGAGAATCATCATGACATTAAACTGCCAGTCAGTGTTGAAGGCATTCTGTGTCTATTTTTTGACGATTCCTCTGAGAATAAAATGCATGATGAGGTGCAAGCATGAAACCGGAGAGTATTTTGACAGTTTTGTCTGAAAATTTAGATGTGATAACACAAGGTTTCTCACTGTCGGTTTTCTTTAAACAGCCCGAGAGGCTTTGCGCCTCACATTTCTGCTTTTATCGTGTTGCACCAAATTCGTTTTCTTGGCTATTTGGGACACACATTCAGTTGAAAATAGGACTTTAAGGGGATGAGGTTCAGCGGGGCCTGGTTATTTGGACTTGTCCATCAAAAGGTGATTGCAATTCGTTGTCGAGCGAACTCCTTTTCCTCGGGCCTGAAATGTGTGTGTTTCTCATTAAAAGAATGTCCAGCTCTGCACAAAGGAATTGTTATGTTTGGGCAACATCTGTGTCTTAAAAGGCCAAGGGGAAAAGGCCAGAGAAAATATAGGACAAACATTAAATCATAAGTACAACAATTTTTCCTTGGTAATTGAACGTTGGCTCTACTTTTCCCACAGAATTGTGGTGCATCTGTATATGTGCGAGCGTAAGGAGAGAAAGAAAATCGCTATGTGAAGACTGTTGCTTTCAATTCGCTCTTCCTCTGAACATGTGATATTTCCTTTATGCACCCTTCTTTAAACAATAATTTAATATTGAGTAATTTACATTTCAGACACTATATGGCCTTTTATTTTATTTATTGTTGTGGCGTCAAAACATGATCTAACCAAAAGTAACTTTTATATAAGTCCATGAGTTATACTACAGCAGGCATGTAAAAACAGTGTATTGTGTGAACTGCAATTTGCTTTCAGAGTCATAATCATCATGAAAAACATTGTGGATTTCAATTGTCCCTTTATAAATTAAATGATAACGCTTTACAATAAGGTTCAATTAGTTAATGCATTAGGTACAATAATGTTATAAAAAAGATGTTGAAATGTTGAAGTACTTTTATTTAGCAAGGTCAAACTAATTTGGTCCATTTATAATGTAATAATCATAAGAAATATTTAATGAGCAACCAAAGGATCATGTGACACAGCTTTGCCATCACAGAAAAAAATTACATTTTATAAAATCGGAAACATTTTAAATTAATTGAGATTAATAAATGCTGTTTGTGACACCAAATGCATTAGCTAACTATCGAAAAAATGCAACTTTATTATAAAGAGTTGCCATTAAATTATCAAATTAAATGATAATTTATAAGTATGTGGTTCTTGCTTGCCACTTCAGCATAATTTGTCAGATGTTGATCATTTACAAATATATTGTGCCTCCTGAAATATTAGTATTTTCTTAAATATTTTCTCATTATTTTTTGGATACTGCAGTGACATATTCAAGATCTGTGATCTCTTGGCAACTGATTGTGCATTTCAACAAGCTGTTTCAACCGTGAGTCAGAGTGAAGAACAGCACAAAGCATTAGTGACGGAAGTGTTCATGGTTAGTTTAGCTGGAGGGGCTGTCGGAGATTATGGTACTGCTGCTTTGGACATAAGAGGGAGATCTTGTACTGAGGATGAAGGGACATAGATCAGCTCCATGGGAGAGAGCCTGAGATCGAAAAAATGCAACTTTATTATAAAGAGTTGCCATTAAATTATCAAATTAAATGATAATTTATAAGTATGTGGTT
The DNA here is from genome assembly GCF_001515645.1 of Sinocyclocheilus grahami. Taxonomy (NCBI): domain Eukaryota; kingdom Metazoa; phylum Chordata; class Actinopteri; order Cypriniformes; family Cyprinidae; genus Sinocyclocheilus; species Sinocyclocheilus grahami. The sequence goes on from NW_015505652.1 coordinate 301,259, forward strand.
CTTGCTTGCCACTTCAGCATAATTTGTCAGATGTTGATCATTTACAAATATATTGTGCCTCCTGAAATATTAGTATTTTCTTAAATATTTTCTCATTATTTTTTGGATACTGCAGTGACATATTCAAGATCTGTGATCTCTTGGCAACTGATTGTGCATTTCAACAAGCTGTTTGAACCGTGAGTCAGAGTGAAGAACAGCACAAAGCATTAGTGACGGAAGTGTTCATGGTTAGTTTAGCTGGAGGGGCTGTCGGAGATTACGGTACTGCTGCTTTGGACATAAGAGGGAGATCTTGTACTGAGGATGAAGGGACATAGATCAGCTCCATGGGAGAGAGCCTGAGGTGTGTGTGTGTGCACGCTGCTTCGGTGATTTGCAGGTCAGTGTCAAACAGGTGGGAGGAAGAGAAGCCTTCGCCGTCTGCTGCTCTCAGACTGCTCACGGGCTCCGTTCCCATCTGCTGCGCACTGCCTTTGGTGGCACTATACACCCACGATGCACTGCTCCCAGTCTATAGCACTAACAGGTGGAGGAGTGTGCGTGGGAGCATTAGGAAGCTAAGCGGAATGTATATGTACCTGAGGGGAAATGTGTAATGTCTCTAGCCGCTATCCCGGCATGGGTTGGGGAGCGAAAATTTGTAGCTAGACATGATAAACATACAACAAACACAAACTCACACATGTAGCCAGTCAATGGTGGATAATACGCAAAATCAGAAAAACAATCATTCCAAACCTGTATGACATTCTTTTTTTTCTGTAGAACACAAAAGGATGGTGTTTACACTGCTCGTTTCCATGCAAAAGTGAGCAAGGAAAAACACAGTAACACACTATAGAATAATCTAGTTGGATTGTAAGGTTTTTATCCAAGTCTTCTTAAAGCATACAATAAATTTATGATGTAAAAACATTTGCATATTCAAATTTGGTATGCTGTGAGTCACTGATCGGCTGATAGAGATTGCTTGTAAATTATAGTTAATGGTTGATATTGGATTTGTAATTGTTAATGCTCATTCCCTTATTTTTACCTTTATTTGCCATCTAACGATCACTAAAAGTAAAAAAAAATTTAAATTATGTCCAGGTAAGTTTAACTTAGAAGATCCAAAAAGATCATAAAGGGATTGCTTAGTTCATAAGTTTGATTTTCGATTTTTATAAATTTTGGTTACCTTTTAATGGAGGGACAGAAACCTCTCATTAAAAATCTCTTAATTTGTGTTTTGAAGATTAACCAAAGATTTCCATAGTATTTTCTCTGCATAAGTCTGTTTAGTTGCCTACATTCTTCAAAATACCTTCTGTTGTGTTCCACAGAAGAAAGAAATTCATAAAGGCTTGGAACGTCATGAGGGGGAGTAAATGATGACAGAATTTTCATTTTTGGCTGAACTATCCCTTTAACTTACTCTTTGAGGAATCCCAGATGTAGTTGTTCAGGATTTCTCCAAAGACGTAGTAGACACTGATCAGAGCCGTGAGGCAGACGAAGAAGAGAATTCTGGCCATGGGCCCGATGTGCTCCAGCAAGGGATAAACCCACACCCCCGTCATGCTGTGCACCCAGCACATCCTATGAGAGCGAGACAGAGTAAATCTGTTACCTCTGCACCCGTGATCTGTCTAATATGTTTGTCCTTCTGTCTGCTAAATCCAGCACTTGAAAGGCTGCAGAAGCAGTCACCACACTGTCAATGTGTCTACCATTCATGTCTGTGAATGCTAGACACTGCTCTTTTTGTTACGATGCGGCGCTGCTTAAATTCTTTTTTGCTGGAGCAATTTGAATGCAGTCACATGGTTATAATCTACGGTCTGACAGCCCGTTTATGTAATGGATTGTGCCTGTTTAATCTACTCCCGCACTCATAACCTTAGCTTTAATATTTGATGAATATTAAAGAAGGCCCATCTACCTACTTTTCAAATGGCTTGTTTTCTCAGCCTCGTGAGTGTCCTGTGAAATGGTGTGTATAAAAGCTGTCTCTGGAAGGTAATCCTCATGTAAAGCTGCCTATGGATTTAACAACTGCAGGCAAGTCTTATTCCCTGACTAAATAAAATGCAATGCCTAATCAGCTTAATTTAGGGAAGGGAAATAAGACAGAGAGGTGTGTGCTGATAATCTTATACTTGAGGTGATTTTGACAGAGGCCTCCTCCATGCTGTCAAACTAGTTTAGTTTGACTCCAAGGACTTTCTTCATATTGCCAATGAATCTGTTATATGCCAGACTAAATAAATCCGTGGCTGATTATTTCCCAAAGGTTTCTGGGGCACTCAAATTGGGGATGCGTCTACAAAAGGCATGAATTGTGTACAAAACAGGGCTCGAAACTCTTAAAATATATTTTCTCCCCCATCAAGCTGTGCTTGTCAACCTCAGGAGGTCAAACTAAATTTTATACGAGCTGTTTTATTTTCCATTTATTTTATATGAGGTTTGCAGTTTTCCAGTGTTGTTGCCAGTTTGAGACTAATTGGATCTAAATAGTTTGAAAACCCTTTTTTGTATATGTATATACATTTTATTTTCTAAAAAATAATTATTATTTATCCTATTTATTATATTTTTATTTTTATAATTATTATTATTGTTGTTGTTTTCAAACTACACCTGTTTAACAGAATTTTTGCGAATGTGTTATTTTCTAGACAAAAATTATTATTATTATTATTGAGAAATTATTCATATTTACTTTTATTTATTCTTAATTATGTATTAATTTTTATATTTATTACGGCATCAACTAATATTACATTTATTAATTAAACTATTCAACTATTAATAAATAACTAAATAAAAAATAAATAAATGTATTGTTCTTGTTGTTTTTTAACTACACCAGAACATGATGTAACAGTATCTAAATACTGGTAGTTTAAAAATCCTGGTTTGTTTGATTTTATTAAATTTTTTCGTTAGCTTGCAAATAAATAAATATTATTATTACCAACAATTAATAATGAATTCTTCTTCTTATTAATTAATTATTATATAACACCATATATTTTATAATAACTAAAATAATAATAATAGTAATGATTGTTCTTGTTGCTGCTGGTTTAAACTACACCAGAATGTCTAACAGGGTCACAGGTTTAGTCTAAAGCTAGTTGACCAAATGTTGGCTTGTAGTTATTGATAAACCTGTATGTTTTATAAAGGGACAAGTCAAAGTCTCTGTTTTAAGTGGGGATACAGACGCCTTTTGCTGGGTTCATTTCTTGTTAGGTGATAGTTTACATGGGATTTGTGCCTCTAATGCTTTTACAATGTAATGGGAGCCCAAAGTTTACCCTATTCGTGGAAAGTGCCAGAATTCAAGCAAATTAATTACTATGCAGAAAGACATAAGGGAATGATTTGGAGGTCAGGAAGATCAGGTGACCAGATGGAATCTTTCTTTTGACTGACACTGTGCTAGAACAATGCAAAGCCAGTTTCTTTCTTTCCTTTGTAAATGAGCCCAGTGTGATATTAAAAATGACTGTGCTGAAAAGAGACATTTACCATACAACATATCCCACAGCAAACATGCACACCGCGAAGAGTCCACAAGTCCTGCTGGGATATCGATGGTGTGTTGTTCTCATCTCAATTATGATAAAAGGAAGAACTGTTGTGTGCTGAAAAGGACAGAAATAGATCACAGTTAGCTTTACAAATTACTCTAAAGCATAAAAAAAATTGCCGCATTGTCGGCAAATTTCAATTGGCATGCTAGACGAGGCTTCTCCTGCCATGTGAGTGACGAGAATGGGTGAGCTCTCATTATTATAACCATTACTACCATTATGCAAGCCAATACAAACACTTCAGGTCATGGATAGTAATATAAAGTTAGTTTATTGGGGTTTTTTTTTAATGTAGAGCTGAACATCTGTTTCATTTTTATAAGGCCACTACCCATGTGCATTGTGCATGAGAAAATATTTAGGCTGAGGTTTGTTAAAAGTTGCAATGAACGATGACATACGATGACTTAATGCACATTAAGTCAGTATTAAAGGCAAATCATTTTAAAAACGGACATTCATTGTGTACTTAAAGTCATTGTTTGCTCACCTTCATGCCATTTCAAGCCTGTATGACTTTCTTCTTCTGTAGAACTCGAAAGAAGATATTTTGAAGAATGTTGGCAACCAAACAGTTTTGCTTCACATGGACTTCCATTTTTTGACCACATAATGGAAGTCTATGGAAGCCCATTTTTGCTTCAGAATAATTTTTTCTTCTTCTTGCAATTCGTTTATTTCTCACAATTCTGGCTTTTTTTTTGGCAATTCTGAGAAACAAACTCAGAATTGAGAGATATTAATTCAAGCTTTTTTTTCTTGCAATTCTGAATTGATATCTTGAATTTCTGAGAATTCAAAGAAAAACTATTCAGAACTGCAGGTGAAAAGTGTGAACAGACTCAGAATGGCAAGAAACAAAGTTGTGAGATAAAAAGTTGTACCTATACCTTTTTTTATTTTTCTATACTGTGGTGGAAACGCACTGTTTGGTACCATATAATGGAAGTCAGTGGGAGCCAGAATTGTTTGGTTACCAACATTCTTCAAAATAGCTTATTTTGTGTCCCACAGAAGAAACAAAGTCATATAGCTTTAGAACTACATAAGGGTGAGTAACCGGTGACTATTTAAAAAAAAAATGTGTGTACAATCCCATGGGCTTCTTCCATTGTATGTTCACTTCTTCTGTTTGTCACCAGGTGGCACCCTTCTTTCATAGAGACAGTCAAAACTCTCTCGTCTCCTGCAGATCTTGCCTCATTTGACCCCACGTCTGTGGTGGAAACGGCATCCAAAGGAAGACTTATGAGCCTTACTGAAATGACATGACATGTTGATATTCTGATATGCCTTTAACATGCCAGCACAGCTCTTACTGAACCCCCTTTTACAACACAATCATATTTCCACACTAAATAAAAAACAGACCACATTTACTGGGCTTTCCCTAGATATGAGCGTGCCAGCCCGCTTAAAGCTCGGATGCTGGGTGTTTAAGTCTGTCTCATCAGATCGGCAGGTCTGAACTTGTCTTTGACAAGTGTGAGGATGAGATGTACAGTCAGTGAGAGAGCAGCTATTTGTGTGTCGTTCTGTGACTGAACCCATGATGTGCTTGATACCAGTTATGAGTCACGTTACTGCTAACCAAACAGATACTGTAATGCTCAAGAACAGCGGGCAATGTCAATCAAAAGTCATATAGGAAGGTTAATCAGCTCTGATTCACTGTGACCCAGTTTTCAGTAGTTGGTGTTTTCACCAGTGTTGTTAAGGTTTTAAACGCCTCACTGTAAAAATCAAGGCTGTGTGATGCATTGAGATGTTTTTGAGTCTTAATTAATTGTTCCCAGTAACACAACTTAGTGTATCCGAGTCGAATTAGCTTGTTTACTAAATGGAAAATGTCCCATATATAGCCAATACATCCATGTCAGTGTCAGTGGTACTGTATTTTTGAAACAATTCTTCTATCACTTCCTCCTTGTAAATCTAAGAATTGTTTGGCGCCTGTCACTGTTATTGAGGTTTGTGTGTAAAGCATTGTGGGCTATGTGCATTCAACTGAAACTTTTGCACGTAATGCCTTTGCTTTGCAATATGTTCTCTTCAGAGGTTCCTCAACTGTAAGTTGCTTCGGATAAAAGCATCTGCCAAATGGATAAATGTAAATCCTGCAGAACTGTTTGTCATTAAGAATCAAATGGAAACATGCTTTATAAAGTAATAAGTTCTAAAACAACAAATAGACACATGATAATAACAGGACATGCTAAGGACAATAATTAAGACTTAGAATATGTATATGTATGTAAAGACAGATATATACACACACACACACACTACTGTTCAAAAATGTATACTTTATTGATCATTTTGATATGTATATGTAAAAATCATATATATATACACACACTCAAAAATGTATACTTTATTGATCTTTTTTTAGCAAGGATGTATTAAATTATTAAATTAAATTCACCAAAATGTACTTTTAAATTGTTACAAAACATTTCTATTTCAAATAAATGTAGCTTTGCCTGAAAATATTGTATCATGGTTTCTAAAATAAATAAACAAATAAAATAAAAATCAACTCTTTCCAACATTTATAATAAAAATAAATGTTTCTTGAGCACTAAATCAGCATGAATGATTTCTGAAGGATCATGAAGACTAATGGATGCAGTCTTCATGATCCTTCAGAAATCATTCTAATAAAACAGTTATTATTAATTATTAATACCACACACACACACACACACACACACATATAGAAAGAGAGACAGAGAAATCCATATAGAAATATAGAAAATAGAAATCCATAGCTGCAATGTGCCTAAGTACTCATCCAGACAGACATCTTTTCCTGTTTTCTCAGCACTATGAGTGAAGAGTTTTTTTCAAGACTTGTTAAAAATGTCGAGATAAAAATGGTTTTAAAAACGTGTCGCGAGACCCCTGCATTCTGTTCCCCATCTAGCTATTTGTGAACGCAAAAACGCGTCCTGTGTGAATGAGCATGCTCCTGACTCATTCTGTGCTGTCTGCTCTCAGTACGTGTGGTTTGGCACACTGTCTACGCTGACTGCAGGATGCAAAAACATTAGGGTGGTAAATGAAGCATTTGTTGTAGTGCTAATTTCTTTATTATGTTTTTGTTTATTATTAATATAAATCAATTATTATTATGATTACTTAATTAAGATTAATCATCTAAATTAATGTTAATTGAATTTTACATTCAAAGTTGAAATATGTAGTATAAAATGTGATTTCTTGTTTTTTTTTTTTTTTAAACAGTGAACTGATGTTGGATACTCTGTCTGATCCTTTGTGTGTTCTCTGTTCTTCTTGTGTGTGCATGTGCACATCTTTCTTCACCGTAATGATTTTTCCCTAATCGTTCAGTGCCCTCAAATATTTACAAAACATGTTTGCGACAAGTTTGGGAGATTCAGAAAACCTTTTCATCTCTTCCCAGAAGCAAGTCAGGGAGTCAAAGTTGGCACTTGGATAATAGACGGTTATTCTGTTCATTACGGTGATTACGGTCTAATTGCTATAATGTCAAACCTCTGCAGAAAAAACAAAGAACGTATGCTTCTAGAGGTGTGGAGATGTGTCTCAGCACGCATGTAGCACTAAAGTATTCTCCAAGGAGCTCGCTCACCCACACACATTCCATCTAACAAATCACAGTGAGGGGTAATCATTAATGCCCCGCTATCGAAACCCCTCATGATCTGCTGAAATGACTCTCAACCTCTCCAGACTGATCTTGAGAGACTTGTGGCTGTACTAGAGCACTTGTGCAGAAACTAGCGTGGGTTTTGAAGCTGCATACCAATAAGGGAATTTTAACAAGCAAAAAAAACATATTTATATTAAAGAAGAAGGACACAAATTGAGGCCTAATTTGGCCATTTTTTTGGCAAGTTATAATTCTTCATATTATAATTCTTACAATATATTATACAATTCATAATACAATTCTTTATAAAATTCACCCTAGTGGCTGGTGCTTTTCAAAATATGTTCACCAGCTTACCAAGTTAGAATTTATTTGATACAAATATAGTAAAAACAGCAATATAGTGAAATATTAAAATGTAAAAGAACAGAATATATTTCATATATTTATATATCTGTGATATATATTTTCAGCAGCCATTACTCCAGTCTTCAATGTCACATGATACTTCAGAAATAATTCTGAGATAATGATTTGGTGGAACATTTCTTTATTTCTTATTAACAGCTGTGTAGCTTCATATTTTTGTGGAAACCTTGACACATTTTGTCTTTGAGGAACAGAAAGCTCAAATGAATGAACTATCACTTTTGATTGGTTTCATTTGTCCTTGCTGAATAAAAGTATTATATATATATATATATATATACAGTGGGTACGGAAAGTATTCAGA